>NC_136604.1:21911713-22016713 GCF_910589615.1 Taurulus bubalis
CTCCTCCTTCTCCTCGTCCTCCTCCTCCTCCTCCTCCTCCTCCTCCTCCTCCTCCTCCTCCTCCTCGTCCTCCTCCTCCTCGTCTACAGCAGGAAGCAGTACTTCTTGGGTTTGTGGTCCGGAGGCTGCAGAGCGGCCATGATGGCCTCGTCGAACACGCTCTTCAGTCCTCTCTGACGAAGAGACGCAAGAGAGACACGAGCTGCGTTTACAGAGCAGTAGCTTGCTATTTAAATAAGAAAATACAATTTAAAAAGAGTAGAAATTCATAGGAAAAGACACAATATGGCAAAAACATTGGGGTGAAAAGGTTCCCGCACTATAACATGAGGGCATGCTATTGCATAAAATACATAAGTATTATGAGTAAGTAAATACATAAGCAGAGGAAATAAATGAGGCAGTAAAATATGAATAAATGTAAATATATACATATATAAACAAATATATATAAACAAGTAAATATAGTTAAATAAATAAATACAAATAAATATAAGTAGATACATAAACAAATAAATAAATAAGCAAGCAAGTAGGCCTAGGAAATAAATACACATGGCTATGAAATAAAGGAGGCAATACAATATAAATACATGTAAATATATACATATATAAATAAATATATATAAACGAGTCAATGTAGTTAAATAAATACATATGAATACATATAAGTAGATAAACAAATAAATAAATAAGCAAGAAAGTAGGCCTAAGAAATAAATAAACATGGCTATTTACACATATTTACATAAATGAGGTAATAAGTATATAAACACATGTAAACATAAATATATAAATGAGTCAATACTGTTAAATAAATGAATAAATAAATAAATTTGGCTTGGAAATAAACCTCACTGACAATAGACCACCGTCAGCCTCCTCAGTTATTCCTCACACATCCCAATCTAATTGTGACAAATTGATCGGTTTATCTCGACGTGATTGCATCGACTCATCGGCTGCTTGTTTTCCCAGAGAGACGCAGACAGACGTAGCAACAGACTCCTGTGAGTGACGGTTGTTTACTCCCCTCTCTGTTTACCTGCGTGAGAGCTGAACACTCCACGTATTTGACGGCCTTCAGCTCTCGGGCCAGCTTCTCTCCGCTCTCGCAGGACAGAGCTTTCTGTTTGTTCTTGGCCAGCTTCTCCAGGGTGCTGCCGTCGTCTCGCAGGTCCATCTGAGTGCCGACCAGCAGGAAGGGCGTCCGCGGGCAGTGGTGGGAAACCTCCGGCACCCACTGGGAAGAGAGGGACGGGGCACTTAATGGGGGGTCGGAGTCTGGATTAAAACCCTGTGAATGGTAGTCCATAGTCTGGGAAACTAAATAACTTTATCAGAATCAGTAACAGCTTTATTGGCCGTGTGTGTACATACATGGAATTTGACTCCAGTCTGTAAAAAACCTGTAAAAACCTGTAAAAACCCGTAAAACAACAGTAAAAACCCTGCAAAAACCTGTAAAAACCTGTAAAAACCCGTAAAACAACAGTAAAACCCTGCAAAAACCTGTAAAAACCGTAAAAAACGCAAAACCCCGGAAAAAAACGGTAAAACCCCGTAAAATCCCTCACAGGTCCGAGAGGAAACGCCAGCCGCTCATCACAACGTTGGTAAACAAGCAGCACAAACAGTAAATCTCTGAACGTACATATATACATATTTTATACAATAAACGAAATAAATATAAAAAAGACAATAAAGACAACAGAGTAGTCTGAGAAGTAGTGGGAGAGTTATCGTGATTTTAACTTTAAAAGGAAAAAAACGGCATTAATTTATATTAAATCCAAATTTCTTTGCATATGAAGTCCGTTGTTTTCTTAATTTTTTTTTTCGAGCACTCAAACTCACCTTCTCTCTGACGTTCTCAAACGAGGAAGGCGACACGACGGAGAAGCAGACGAGGAAGACGTCGGTCTGCGGGTAGCTGAGCGGCCGCAGCCTGTCGTAGTCCTCCTGGCCTGCAGGGGGAGACACACCGCACGCTCTGACCGACCGCAAGCGACAAGCAAACGCTGTTTGTGAAAATGTGGCATGTAGAATAAGAGGAAACTAGGCGGAAACTTTTAGTTCTGAAGACTGACATGTTGAAGTGTCTTAAAACCTGCATTCTCTCCAGTGACCACCAGGGTTGTATAGAAGTATATGCTTCATGTGTTAAAGCTGCATTCTCTCCAGTGACCACCAGGGGAAGACTCCTCTGGTTGTATAGAAGTCGATGTTTCATGTGTTAAAGCTGCATTCTCTCTCCTGACCACCAGGGGGTGACTCCTCTGGTTGTATAGAAGTCTATGCTTCATGTGTTAAAGCTGCATTCTCTCTCCTGACCACCAGGGGGCGACTCCTCTGGTTGTATAGAAGTCTATGCTTAATGTGTTAAAGCTGCATTATCTCTCCTGACCACCAGGGGGCGACTCCTCTGGTTGTATAGAAGTCTATGCTTCATGTGTTAAAGCTGCATTCTCTCTCTTGACCACCAGGGGGCGACTCCTGGGGTTGTATAGAAGTCTATGCTTCATGTGTTAAAGCTGCATTCTCTCTCCTGACCACCAGGGGGTGACTCC
This sequence comes from Taurulus bubalis, assembly GCF_910589615.1. NCBI lineage: Eukaryota > Metazoa > Chordata > Actinopteri > Perciformes > Cottidae > Taurulus > Taurulus bubalis. The sequence continues at coordinate 21,914,284 of NC_136604.1, forward strand.
TCTGGTTGTATAGAAGTCTATGCTTCATGTGTTAAAGCTGCATTCTCTCTCCTGACCACCAGGGGGTGACTCCTTTGGTTGTATAGAAGTCTATGCTTCATGTGTTAAAGCTGCATTCTCTCTCCTGACCACCAGGGGGCGACTCCTCTGGTTGTATAGAAGTCTATGCTTCATGTGTTAAAGCTGCATTATCTCCCCTGACCACCAGGGGGCGACTCCTCTGGTTGTATAGAAGTCTATGCTTTTAACATTTCCTTTGTTACATGCAGACTTTATTCGTTTGTTACCTGCCGTGTCAAACAGTCCCAGAGTGTACGGCTCCCTGCTGATCATCACCGTCACGGCGTAGTTATCAAAGACCTGAAGGACGAGAGGAAAGACGAAGTGACACGTGTGCCATTCTTTAAAAGCCCAGTAAAGAACATGTAAAACTCTGTAAAACCCCCGTAAAAAAACGTTAAGAAACTGTAAAACCCTCACAGGTCAGAGACGCCAGCCGCTCATCACAACGTTGGTGAACGAGCATCACATAATCATAACAGATTATAATCACAAACAGCAAATCTGCCGTCCGCCGTCGCTCTGCTGAAGGAAACGTTAGCGACGCCACGCAAAGGTTTTATCGTAAGAATGAAGTCTAATCACTCGGCCATTTTGTTTAGCTGCGAACGCATTTGAAAGCTTTTGCAGTTGCAGGTGCTCGAGAAACAATATTTGTCTTTTTTGTTGTTGTTCTTCTCACAATCACTTGATCTTGGCCCTCGCCAAGAGGCTGCACCCTCCAACAAACCCAGAGGCGTTAAGTAATCCTGATTCCGGAAGATGATGGTTAACCGATGCGTCAAAGGGAGTTCCTCCGGCTGCGTCACCCTCTGGCTGCGGTCGCGCCCCGACACGCCTGCAGAAAGCAGGGAGGGCCTCGAACACGCGGCATCAGGACGCATCGCTGCAGGAGGAGACGCTACACACCGACTCCAGCTCGAAAAACACCCCTCGAGTACGGAAAGCATCGAATGTGTGTTTAATTTGTCGATTAAAAACTATGGAGAACGATGTATATGTATGTGAGCTGTACACAGCAAACAGTGACACTTAAACCTGAAAGACACACATGTGATTAAAATGTACAAAAGCTCAAGAGCTGAGACTGAATGTGTTTATTTTGCTGACTCGATGTGACTGAAACTAAACTAAACTAAATCTAAACCAGACGTCGGCTCTGATTTCACTCTCAGTAATAAATAGCTTTAGTTGCAATAGTTTGTGCAGAAAGAACTGAATTAGTTCAGGAGCTGAAGTCGTGGGTTCAAGTCCAGACAGAGACGCTGATGAATGATACGTTGAGACACACACACACACACACACACACACACACACTCGTATGCTTCCTGGAGCTCGTGGGGAAAGCGAGGAGAAGAGCAAACAGGAGTGGAAGGACGAGGGCTCAACAAATAATATCAATCAGTATTTAAATGTTATTCCATGACGATGTCCAGTCATAACTGGGATTACTGGTTTCAAAGGTTGAAGATATAATTCATATAATATTATATGATATAATATGCCGTCACTACCAGCTGAGAGTGGAGGAGGCAATAAAAACAACAGCGGTCATTAAGCAATGCAAATACATAAACTACATAAATGTTTCAGACTGACCAAACTGTGGACCAGCCTGGATGAGTCATAATAAAGATAAATAAATAAAGGGCAAATATTATTATTATATAAATAATTTATATATATATTTTTTATTATCTAAATAAAAATAATTAAATATGAAAATACATCATACTTTCTACAAAGAAGTATTTGGACCACAGGAAATAAAGTCAAAATATAATGTTGGGAGAATATGTTTCGGAATTTGTCGACAAATCGGTTCTAAAATACTATTAAATATCATATTTAAAGTTCGGGTTTTAAATCTGTCGATTTAAATGAGCAGACAGACAGACAGACAGATATACAGACAGACAGGAAGAGGAGGAAACAGTTGAGTCACTTCCTGTCTGCAGCATCACTTCCTGTCCAGAGCAGCGTTCTGGTTAAACTAAAGGCGAGCGCTCCTCACCGTGGGAACGTATTCTGAGGGAAACTTGTTGGTGGTGTAAGAGATGAGGAGGCAAGTCTTCCCCACCGCGCCGTCACCCACCACCACACACTTTATGGTCTGCATCTGAGGAGGAGAGAGGAGAGAGGAGGGAGGAGGGAGGAGGGAGGGAGGATGGAGGAGGAGAGAGGAGGAGAGACAGGTATGGGGACAGAATATATATTTTAAACATTTATATGAGATTGTTTGTTATTTTATTGACGCACAATTGTAAAAAGAAAAATCACATACACAATACAACTATTTGTAAAAAATACTACAAATACAGCAATACTGCAAAATAAATAAAAAGAAGTGCTGCTTTAGGCTTCTGAAAAGGGTTGTTGTTGTTTTCTTTCACATTAATTAATACATGTGAACACGTAAAGATGTAAACAACCATTTAAACATGTAACCTTGTGAACATGTAAACATGTGAACATGTAAACATGTAACCATGTGAACATGTAAACATGGTTACATGTATGCATGGTTTACATGTTCACAACAATTTAAACATGTGAACTTGTAAACATGTGAACATGTAAACATGTTTACATGTTCACATGGTTACATGTTTAAATGGTTGTTCACATGTTTACATGTTCACATGTAAACATGTTTATATGTAAACATGTAAACGTGTGAACATGTGAACATGTAAACATGTAAACGTGTGAACATGTGAACATGTAAACATGTAAACGTGTAAACATGTGAACATGTAAACATGTAAACGTGTAAACATGTGAACATGTGAACTTGTAAACATGTGAACATGTAAACTTGTAAACATGTGAACATGTAAACATGTGAACATGTAAACATGTAAACGTGTGAACATGTAAACATGTAAACGTGTGAACATGTGAACATGTACACATGTAAACATGTGAACATGTGAACAACCATTTAAACATGTAAACATGTGAACATGTAAACATGTAAACATGTGAACATGTAAACATGTAAACATGTGAACATGTAAACATGGTTACATGTAAGCATGGTTTACATGTAACCATGTTTACATGTTCACAACCATTTAAACAAGTGAACTTGTAAACATGTGAACATGTAAACATGTAAACATGTAAACATGTGAACATGTAAACATGTAAACATGTAAACATGTGAACATGTAAACATGTAAACATGTGAACATGTAAACATGTAAACATGTGAACATGTAAACATGTAAACATGTGAACATGTAAACATGTAAACATGTAAACATGTGAACATGTAAACATGTAAACATGTAAACATGTGAACATGTAAACATGTAAACATGTGAACATGTAAACATGTAAACATGTGAACATGTAAACATGGTTACATGTAAGCATGGTTTACATGTAACCATGTTTACATGTTCACAACCATTTAAACAAGTGAACTTGTAAACATGTGAACATGTAAACATGTAAACATGTAAACGTGTGAACATGTAAACATGTAAACGTGTAAACATGTGAACATGTAAACGTGTAAACATGTGAACATGTAAACGTGTAAACATGTAAACATGTGAATGTGTGAACATGTAAACATGTAAACGTGTGAACATGTGAACATGTAAACATGTGAACGTGTGAACATGTAAACATGTAAACATGTGAACGTGTGAACATGTAAACATGTAAACATGTAAACATGTGAACATGTAAACATGTAAACATGTAAACATGTGAACGTGTGAACATGTAAACATGTAAACATGTAAACGTGTGAACATGTGAACATGTAAACATGTGAACATGTGAACGTGTGAACATGTAAATATGTAAACATGTAAACATGTAAACATGTAAACATGTGAACGTGTGAACATGTAAACATGTAAACATGTAAACATGTGAACGTGTGAACATGTAAACATGTAAACATGTAAACATGTAAACGTGTGAACATGTGAACATGTAAACATGTAAACATGTGAACGTGTGAACATGTAAACATGTAAACATGTAAACATGTAAACGTGTGAACATGTGAACATGTAAACATGTAAACATGTAAACGTGTGAACATGTGAACATGTAAACATGTAAACATGTGAACGTGTGAACAGCTCCGCTCTGCATCAGAACACGCTGACAGGAACATGGAGGCCGTGTGACTCCGTGTTTCTCCCTCAGGAGGTCATGTGACCAGCAGGCCGCCCACATACCCGGCGGCGCTTCAATGGCGGCCGGGGTCACGGGGTCACGGGGTCACGAGGTCACGAGGTCACGGGGTCACGGGGTCGTCACCGGCTCTTTGTTTGGCCGTTTGGCCGCGGCAGCACTCAGTAAGTTAAACGCTCTTCTGCAGCACGAGGATGTTAGTGAGGTTTACTGAGACACACACACACACACACACACACACACACACACACACACACACAGGTCTGAGCACTGCAGGCGAGTGTCCACACTGTGTTTTAACTCTACTAACTGCTCTTTACTCATGTGAGGTGTCATCTCTCGTTCACTCACAGGTCACTGAGCTTACTGATGAAGATATTTGATTTGTCAACAGATCACAATATAATCATCGTTCCAGGTAATTAAAGAAGGAAAAATGTCAAATATTTGATGATTGCAGCTCCTCACATGTGAAGGTTTGTTCATTTTCTCTGTCTACTTGTCATGTGTATGTTTGGACTATCGGTTATTCAAGTATTACATCAAAAAAAAAGTATTTTTCTGAAATTATTGGCCTAGTTATTTAAATACATATCAACAACCCCCAATGTTTCTTTTTTTACCATTTGCTTTTAATCATCTATTTTCATTCCTTGTAATTATTAATAATTTTACAATGAATTACACACACACACACACACACACACACACACACACACACACACACACACACACACACACACACACACACACATACAATACAATATACTTTAATTACCATTAATTAATCTGTGGATGCATTTTCTGATTAATGTACATATATATATATATATATATATATAGTATATTGCAAAGTGATGCATATATATGTATATATATATATATATATATATATATATATATATATATATATATATATATATATATATATATATATATATATATATATATACATATATATGTACATTAATCAGAAAATGCATCCACAGATTAATTAATGTTAATTAAAGTAATCGGTAACTGCAGTCGTGTCTATACATTAAGATTAGTTCCTCATGTTATTCGTTTATGATGTGTGTGTGTGTTTATACATTTTGCATGTAAGTATACACACTTTGAAACTCTTTAATATCCTAACTACTGTTTTATTTTTTCCTTTGTGTATTTATCTAGATATGCATGTGTGCTCCGCTGCAAATACTTAATGTTTTCCCCATTTGAGGGTAAATATAATTCATTGAGCTGAACATTATGAATCAATCAACAGATTAAATAATTATTCTGCAACTGCTTTGATGGTTGACAGACAAGAACAAGCCTTTTGAATTTGGGTTCTATAAAAAATGTTGTTATAAAAATAAAACATTGGTAGATTACAGCCTCTGAGTGCATCTACTTTCCTTCAGTGAGACATCAAGATGAGCACAGTGTGAAAACAAACCCTCAACTATCGGAGAGCAGATATACGAGTTAAAAGACAAACAAGCTAATGAATTACTTCATAATAATATATCATTAATAACCAGGAGGATGACAGCAATAAACCAAATGTTGATCAGCTGCTGATTCATTTTCTGATTATAAAAAACGAAAGCAAGAGCTAATACATATGAATCAAAAGCAAAAGTTAGGTCCTTTTGGTTCATTTATATAAATAAACATGAATAAATAATGTATTTCTGCATGTTGACAACTAGAACGACAGAAAGTGAACAGACTATTAAGACTTAAGACTTTTGTCACGATAAAAAATAATCTCTTTAAAGTCAACAGCTGCGTCTCTGCTGATACTTCTGTATTTGTTAAGTATAAATATACATATCTAATAAAGACATTAACAGTTTACTACCTCGTCTCTCTTCTCAGCCGCCGGAGTGTTGGTAACGTCGCGGTGCGTTCAGGTGCTTCCTGTAAACTTCCCCTTCGCCGCCAGCGCGGAACCCGGAAGTGAGACTGCTGGTGTGTTCGCGAACCGCTGGTTTTATTGATTTTACTGATGAGTGGAATGTTCTTGTTGTTTTGGTTGTTTCCGTGACGTGAAGTCTGGTTTCCTCTCAGGATCTAAAGAGGAACATGTTGAGCTTTTACATTTATTAAATGGATTCAAACTTAAAAATGCTTTAAAAAAGGTATTAAATAATAAAAAGTATTAATCTGAAATGATTGGCCTAGATATTTAAATATATATATATATATATATATATATATATCAACAACCCACAATGTTTTATTTTTTATTTTTCGGTTTGCTTCTTTTGTTTTTTTATTATGTATTTTTTTACCATTTATTTTTATTGATTTAATTTAATTCGTTACAATTAATTAACTATTTCACAATTAATTACACATACATGTACACAAAATATATGTCCTAATAGAGTTACAATTCCATGCTTTAAGCTTGGTGATTATATTCAGATACATTAAGTATTTGTTTTCAAGTATTAATGAAAACAAACAAACAAATTAACAAAAAAAAGAAGTAGATGAACCTTTATGGGTATTTTGAAGGTTGTAATTGTAAATAGTATTATTCTAATAGTTTCGGTCCCTGAAGGCAGCATCAGTATCATGTAATACCTAAAAGCAGCTGTTGAGCAGATGTTGTAGGTTCACATGTTTAAATAGTTGTGGTTTATTGTGTAGCTTCAGGGATATTGACATTAAGTATGGCCTTTAATTTATGATCAATGTGCTCCTTATGATCTGCTCTCTCTGAGTGAATAGACTGCAACATGGTTCAGTGACCACCAGAGGGCGATGAAGTACAGACAGTGAAGATAATTCAGCACAACCTGATGAGATAAGTTGTCGTATTGAAGCCTAAGGCACCACTTGGCTGCTCGCTAGATGATTGTTCCTGACGTGTTTCATTGATGACAAAGTCCAGTTGTAACATCCATCGTGTTTATCCTTACAAAACAAAATAATAACCTCATCGGCAGAACTTAATTGCGTATATTCAAATCATAAAGCGCCTTTCAAGGCACCCAAGGTCGCCTTACAATAAAATAATACAGGGTAAAAGATAGAAGCATGAAAGATAGAAACAACAGTAAAACAGAGCATCAACATAAAAACAAGTGAAGTGCACAGGGACCAGTTATAGAGTGTATGCCAGTTTGAAAAGGTGAGTTTTGAGTTGAGACTTGAATGATGTGATGGAGTCTGATTGTCTTATGTGTGGGGGGAGGGAGTTCCAGAGCCTGGGTGCTGAGCAGCTGAAGGCTCGGGCACCCATGGTACTGAGGCGTGGCGTGGGGATGGGTAGCAGTCCAGAAGAGGATGAGGGAGTGTATTCCTGAAGGAGGTCGTAGAGGTAAGTGGGGGCTAGATTGTGGAGAGCTTTATAGGTGAGGAGAAGGTTTTTGTAGTCGATGCGGTATTGTACAGGGAGCCAGTGAAGTTGGATGAGTACAGGAGTGATGTGGTCCGATGATTTGGTACAGGTGATGATCCTGGTGGCTGAGTTCTGAATGATTTGCAGTCTGTTGATGAGTTTGGTGGGGAGTCCGGTGAGGAGGGCATTGCAGTAGTCGATGCGGGATGTGACAAATGAGTGGACCAGGATTTCGGTGCTGGACTGGGTCAGTGATGGGCGGAGTCTGGAGATGTTGCAGAGGTGGACAAATGCAGTCCGGGCGATGTTTTGAATATGGGGTGAAATGAAACGGTGCTGTCCAGAATGACGCCGACGATCTTGACTTGGGGGGAGAAGGGTACAGGGAATCCGTCGACGATGATGGGTGGAGGGATTTGGTGATGATGGATTTGGAGCCGATGAGCAGGGCCTCAGTTGTATTGCCGTTTAGCTTTAGGAAGTTCCTGCTCATCCAGCTCCGAATGTCATTAAGGCAGGTGATGAGGGAGGTAGGAGGGATGGCAGCGGTCGGTTTAGAGGAGATGTAGACCTGTGTGTCATCGGCGTAGCAATGGAAATGGATCCCATGGTGATGGAGGAGTGTGCCCAGGGGGAAGAGGTAAATGGTGAAAAGAAGGGGACCCAAGACTGACCCCTGGGGCACTCCCAGTGAAACACCCGAACACCCAGACTTGTGGTTCCTTAGTTGCACGAATTGTTGGCGGTCAGTGAGGTACGATTTGAACCAAGAAAGTGCAGCGCCAGTGATTCCAATGCCAGCCAGGCGGTCCAGGAGCAGAGGGTGCGAGATGGTATCAAATGCTGCGCTGAGGAGATCCGGAGTCCGGAGTCTGCTGCACGGAGGAGGTCGTTAGTGATTTTGACCAGGGCTGTTTCAGTGCTATGTTTTGGACGGAAGCAAGATTGGAATGGTTCATGGAGGTTGTTTATGTCAAGGTGGGACTGTAATTGTGCGGCAACCACCCTTTCAAGTGTTTTAGAGATGAAGGGGAGGTTGGAGATGGGCCGGTAATTGTTAAGGACAGCTGGGTCAGCACCGGGTTTCTGTGTCAATTACATAAACTTGTTTATCACTCTTTTCTTTTTTAACCTCTGCCAGGCTCCAATCAACAGAAACATGTTTCTTTTCAGACAGGGAAGCTTGTCCTTTTGTGAGTTTCTTCCACTTCACAAAACCCTGCTCCCTCCTCTTCTCCTCAGTCTTCATGGTCTCCCTCTCCACTGGCCTCTCCACAGCAACAGACCCCTGCTAGTCAATGGCTTGGCTAGCTTCCTGTGCTGGGACTGTTGATCCATGTCTCTTTGCAGGGCCAGTCCCTTCGCCTTGTCAACAACAATCTTATTAACAGTCACCATGGTATCCATGAAGAGGTCCATTAATCACCCAGCCCAGCAGGGTTCTTACTGGATATGGTCCCTCTACTAGACTGTTGATCACTTCCCATGGTCACATTCACTTTGAGGTGTTTGTGCCAATCAACAACTTGACATCAGCGTTCATTCGAAGTCCACTTTGACAACTCTTCTTCAGAAATGATATTGTTTGTCGACACTGGCATTTTAGGAAGCTCAGAGAACTGATTGTTGGCAAGTTCAGAGGCTTCCAAGCCTTGGACAATAGAACTTGGAACAGTTACTGTGACCCATTGTGCGAAGATGAATCTTTGTTTTTCTTCCTTCGATGTTCAGAACGGAACGTACTTTAGAAGTACTTTCTGGGTCCAGGAATGCAGAAGTTTGTATGATTTTGTTTCCCTTTGTACACTTAACGTTGACAGGTGAGATTGAAAGGACGCCGTTGCTGCCTTCGGCCCCTGGATGACCACAAGTTGAGACAGTCGTGCCACTCACCGACAGGTCCTTTGGCTGTGCAGCGTGCTGGGATGATTTTGGTTGCAAATAATGCACAATAAGTGTTTATTGCAACTCTTGCTCATGTGCCCTGTGTGCATGCAACCAAAACAAACCCTTTTGTCTTGCAGAAAGTCACATTTTTCCTGATGTGTTCTTTTTCTTAATTGTAGACAGCGCTCCAATGCATGTCCACACATAAATGTGGACATGAACTGTCAGCAGCAACAGGTTTGTTGTGCTCGTCCAATGGGTATGGGTATTTTGGAGGTTGTAGTTGTAAATTGTATTATTCTAATTGTCTCGGTCCCTGAAGGCAGCATCAGCATCATGTAATACCTAAAAGCAGCTGTAGGCTGTAGGTTCACACGTTTAAATAGTTGTGGTTTATTGTGTAGCTTCAGGGATATTGACATTAAGCATGGCCTTTAATTTATGATCAATGTGCTCCTTATGATCTGCTCTCTCTGAGGGAATAGACTGCAACATGGTTCAGTGACCACCAGAGGGCGATGAAGTACAGACAGTGAAGAGCAACGTCAGATAATTCAACACAACCTGAGATAAGATAAGTTAAGATAAGATAGAACTTCATTGTGTTAAACATCACAACAACAAAAGAATAGGGTTAGAAGAAGTGTGTGTTTACACAGTTTACATTCTTTAAACGTGTGTGTACGGTAAGTGTCAACTCCATGCCACAGACATATTTCCAGCCTGTGGGATCTTGACTAAAATTCAATAAATAATTTTCACCATCAAATATTGCTTTGTTGCTTTTGAGGTGGTAAATGGTATGAATTTTCAATTAAAGATACAACAATTCAAATACGATGCACAATGTTGAGTTACTAATGTGAAGACGTCGGCCATTTTATCTTCCTATAGAATTGTTTGTATTGCTGCTCTTTACAAATATGTACTTCTGTTGTTGTTCTGTTTGTCATTGTGTTTGTCGTGTCACAAACGGGCCACAACGGAATTTCAGTTGTGCATCACTATGCTGCATGGTGACACAATTATTATCCTTGAATCCTTAAAGCATGGCGAAATTAACAAGCTAGCTATAGCATACTGGCTGGCTGGTTAGCTGGTGTGCTAATTCCACCATGCTTTAGTGCTACACTGGTTACACATTTTTTTATATTATAGTTTTGCACTTGTCAAATGACTTCCGATCTACTCCTCTTCCATTTCTAACCATCCGATAGGTTGGTATCGCGTCTCCAGAGAGCATCCTGAATGTAGAGCAAAATAAATAGTATTTAGCGTCAGAGTTCATCAACAAGGAATCAATGAAACAACATGAAAGGACGAAGTAGCCTCTGGTGATATGTCTTTAATGGCTGTTTGTTTTGCTCGTCGAGGGAAAGGCCAGTCGACCTTCAGCGGCAACGCGGCGGAAAATGAGATAATTACAATGCGAGGCACTTCTCCATTACCCTTTTCCTCCGGAAGGCTTCTCTCTTTCTCTCACTTCACAAGCATTTCATCGCACTTTGATCTCTCCTCACCTGCTCTTTTTCTTCTTCTTCTCTTTGTTGCTGCCTCCTGGTTTCTCTTTCTCTCTCTCTCTCTCTCTCTCTCTCTCTCTCTCTCTCTATATTATATATATATATATATATATATATATATATATATATATATATATATATATATATATATATATATATGTGTGTGTGTCTTTATCCGTCGCTTACCCGTGGCTAACCGGGGGGATGGATGTCAAGGACGTTGTGCTGCTTGTCTCCTAAAGATAATCCCATTAAACTCAGGAAGTTAATTATAGATTATCTCACACACTCACAGTCACACACATTCACACACATTCACACACACACATTCGCACACACAAACACTCAGGCATATGTAAATACGTGCACATGAAGAAAAATGTGCACATAAATAGATGGAAATACAAAATAAATAAACTGGTACACCAAGATTAAAATACTCACCCATGTAGAAACGTTCTTTAGTACACAAAGGTAACACACAAAGATGTGAACGCGCACACACGCGAAACGCACACTGGCTTCAGCCTGTTGCCCTGTCAATGTGTATCAGCGTCACCCTGCAGTCGGCATTAACAGCTCAACCAGTCTGATTTTAGAGCAGGAAGGACGCACAACACACACAACATGAACAAAGGAAGTAAAACAAGTCCCCACTGCGCAGAACTCAATTTAAAGGAGTTCACACACAACAAACCGCAGCGAACCATAGCGCACAAAAGTCATGCAACCTGTTGTATAGAAGTCTATGCTTCATGTGTTAAAGCTGCATCCTCTCTCCTGACCACCAGGGGGCAACTCCTCTGGTTGTATAGAAGTCTATGCTTCATGTGTTAAAGCTGCACTCCTCTGGTTGTATAGAAGTCTATGCTTCATGTGTTAAAGCTGTACTCCTCTGGTTGTATAGAAGTCTATGCTTCATGTTGTAAAGCTGCATTCTCTCTCCTGGCCAAAAGGAGGCGATTCCTCTGGTTGTATAGAAGTCTATGCTTCATGTGTTAAAGCTGCGCTCCTCTGGTTGTATAGAAGTGATCACCAGGACCAACCACACAGCACCTGCTCCAGTTTTCAAAGGGATTTCTGCAGCTGCATTGTTGTCGGTGTTTGAATGCTCACACACACACACACACACACACACACACACACACACACACACACACACACACACACACACACACACACACACACACACACACAGAGCTTCATCATGTCTGAGTGTGGAGGAGCAGGATTGATTATGTAACTGTATGCGAGCGCCTGAACCCCACTGCAGCAGCAGAGAGAGAGGGAGACACACGGAGAGAGAGAACCCGTCCTCCCTTCTTCTATTTATACCTCTGCACCCCGTCCTTATCCCTCCATCAGACCCCTCTGTCCATCTCCTGCTATTTAATTAACCCTCCTCTTCTCCTCCTCTTCCTCTCTCTCCATCTCCCTCTGAGTCATCTCCCCTCCCCCTCCCTCTCTGTCACACATTTCTCTCTCTCTCTCTCTCTCTCTCTCTCTCTCTCTCTCTCTCTCTCCTGCTCTGCCTCCTCTCCAGTATTCTTCTCGGTTGCCGTGAGAGGCAGAACACACACACAGGCGGCAGGTAAAAGAAGGAAATCCTCCCTTTCCTCTTTTCTTCCACTCTCTCTGTTGTGTGCGTCTCCATCCGTTACTGTTCATTTTCTTATGATTTCATGATTGATTATTGATTTGGCTGCAGGATAATGCTGCTTGTGTGTGAGATGGATTCAGTTATGGGTGTTATTGTACGTGTGTGTGTGTGTGTGTGTGTGTGTGTGTGTGTGTGTGTGTGTGTGTGTGTGTGTGTGTGTGTGTGGTTTTGCTTCATGCATTTTATCTGATGTCTTAAAAATATGTGTGTATATTTGCATGTGACAAGAAAGCATACGCGTGTGTGTGTGTGTGTGTGTGTGTGTGTGTGTGTGTGTGTGTGTGTGTGTGTGTGTGTGTGTGTGTCTGATTGGAGGAAAGAAGAGATGTATGTGTGTGTGTGTTTTGGCAAGAGGAGCATTATATGTGTGTACGAGTGAATCGTGCGGTGTGTGTTGGATGGTTGATTTTGTTATGACAGGAATGTGTGTGTGTGTGTGTGTGTGTGTGTGTGTGTGTGTGTGTGTGTGTGTGTGTGTGTGTGTGTGTGTGTGTGTGTGTGCATGTATATATTTGTTAATGTGTGTATAGGTTTCTTGGATCTCTTGAAAAATGGTGTATGTGTACATACAGTAGTGTGTGTGTGTGTGTGTGTGTGTGTGTGTGTGTGTGTGTGTGTGTGTGTGTGTGTGTGTGTGTGTGTGTGTGTGAGAGAGAGGAGATCCTGCAGTCATTTATAGTGGAGTCCTTGTATGGTTGATGTGTTTTAATATGGCAGGCACAGGATTGTGTGTGTGTGTTGTGTGTGTATGTTGTGTGTGCATGTTGTGTGTGTGCATGTTGTGTGTGTGTGTGTGTGTGTGTGTGTGTTTGATGGTTAATTAGTTTTTTCAATATGGCAGGCGTGGGAATGTGTATGTTCATAGGATTGTGTGTGTGTGTTTTGGCAGCCGGAACATTGTGTGTGTGTGTGTGTGTGTGTGTGTGTGTGTGTGTGTGTGTGTGTGTGTGTGTGTGTGTGTGTGTGTGTGTGATCTTGCAGTCAATCGTGTTTGAGTTCCTGGTATATTAGGTGTGTGCGTGCGGTAGTTGATATCTAACATGGACGACACAGAAATGTGTGTGTGTTGGATTTCTGCATCTTTGGCGCTCTGCGTGGGTGGATGTGTGTGTGTGTGTGTGTGTGTGTGTGTGCGTGTGTGTGTGTGTGTCAGAGTACTTGTGATAATTGCGAGTTGAAGATGTGAGTGTGTGTGTAAATGTGGACAAATTATTGCGTATGTGTGAGACTGCTCCACTTCCTCCTCTCTCTGTGTGTGTGTGTGTGTGTGTGTGTCTGCCATACGTGCGATGATCAGCCTTCCTCCTCCTCTTCCTCCTCCTCCTCCCTCTCTTCATCCCCCCATTTCTCCTCTCTTCTCCAGCCAAACAGGGTCATTTAATTATTCATCTCCTCTCTTTATCTCTCTATCTCTCTCTCACAGCCTCGTTTCCACTCGCTCTCCATTTTGTGCTCCCTTCCTCCCTTCTTTCCTCCTCTCCCTCTCTCCTCCTCTTCCTCCTGGCCATCCTCTCTCATTCTCTTTGCATATATTTCTATTTAAATCCATCTTTTATTCCTCCTCTCTGTCTTGTTCTCTTTCTCTCCACATGTTTCAGATTGATTTTATAATTATTCACGATATTTAAATGTTTTAGATGTAGTTGATTTATTTTGACGTCCAGAAAGTAGATGTGACACTTTGAACGTTGGAGGAATGTAAAACTCTCTCTTGCAAAAGATGAACGACTTTGTCCACACAGATATTTATGTAAGAAGTGGACATCACCCGTTGGTTTGTGGACGGCCGTTTTGAAGTCTCGGATTTGGCATTCTGGCCGTCGCCATCTTGTTTTTTTGCAACCAGAAGTAGCACGAGAGGGCGGAGCCAAGTGCAACCTTTTTGAGACGCCCAAAATGTTGCAATTAACTTCCAAGAAGTGAGAACACTAAACAAAAACATGGACAGCACTGTGGTAGAGACCTGTCAATCACCTTTAGCCCCGCCCCTAAAGGATCCCCTGCTTTATGGTCTGTTTGACTCTAAATGACCATAATGTACTAAATGAACATCATGCTGTATTGAAGAAGACTTGAAACTAGAGATTGAGACATAAACTCATGTTTACAATGTTTACTGAGGAATAAATCAAGAGAAGTAGAGTCACTTATATAGACTTCTATACAACCAGAGGAGTCACCCCCTGGTGGTCAGGAGAGAGAATGCAGCTTCAACACATGAAGCATAGACTTCTATACAACCAGAGGAGTCACCCCCTGGTGGTCAGCGGAGAGAATGCAGCTTTAACACATGAAGCATAGACTTCTATACAACCAGAGGAGTCGCCTCTGGTGGTCAGCAGAGAGAATGCAGCTTTAACACATGAAGCATAGACTTCTATACAACCAGAGGAGTCGCCCCTGGTGGTCAGGAGAGAGAATGCAGCTTTAACACATAAAGCATAGACTTCTATACAACCAGAGGAGTCGCCCCTGGTGGTCAGGAGAGAGAATGCAGCTTTAACACATAAAGCATAGACTTCTATACAACCAGAGGAGTCGCCCCTGGTGGTCAGGAGAGAGAATGCAGCTTTAACACATGAAGCATAGACTTCTATACAACCAGAGGAGTCGCCCCCTGGTGGTCAGCAGAGAGAATGCAGCTTTAACACATGAAGCATATACTTCTATACAACCAGAGGAGTCGCCCCTGGTGGTCAGGAGAGAGAATGCAGCTTTAACACATGAAGCATATACTTATATACAACCAGATGAGTCACCCCCTGGTGGTCAGGAGAGAGAATGCAGCTTTAACACATGAAGCATATACTTCTATACAACCAGAGGAGTCGCCCCTGGTGGTCAGGAGAGAGAATGCAGCTTTAACACATGAAGCATATACTTCTATACAACCAGAGGAGTCGCCCCTGGTGGTCAGGAGAGAGAATGCAGCTTTAACACATGAAGCATATACTTATATACAACCAGAGGAGTCGCCCCCTGGTGGTCAGGAGAGAGAATGCAGCTTTAAGACTCTTCAGACTTGGCTGTTGCCGCCAGTCTTTTTGTCAGCAGATGGTGTTTGTTCAGTTGAAACTATGCATAAACTATTTTGTGCCCAAATGCTCCAATGAACTCTTCTCAATGTCGCTGAGGCTCATGGGTATTGTAGTATTTTAGAGTCATTAGCCATACCGAAGTACAAGGACAGCAACGCTGAACAAATACAGGAAAACAAAACATTGTGTTTATGTGAATGTGTAAAACTCATTTGCTTCAGAGACAAACAAAATCAGCAAAATCCCAAAATAATATAATATTTACACAATATTAAACTGAATTGAACTGAAACAGGAGATCATAGATCCAGTATTTCTCCCCATCGTTCTCTCCATCTTGTCTTTCTGGCTTCATCCTTTCATCCCTCCTCCCTCACAGAGATACTGACACAATGATATACATGTTGTCCCTCCATCCCTCCATCCCTCTATCCCTCCATCCCTCTATCCCTCCATCCCTCCATCCCTCCATCCCTCCATCCCTCCATCCCTCCATCTCTGGCTCACCCTGCTCACGTATTATCTCTCTCGCTTTCTTTTTTTCAGCGCTGCTATATTTTTCTGCTGAGCACTGCAGTCTCCTGTAGGTGTGGTGTGGTGCGTTCATGGGTGTCCTCCCTCTCTCCCTCCCTCTCCCTCTCTCTCTCTCTCTCCCTCTCTCTCTCTCTCTCTCTCTCTCTCTCTCTCTGCTGCTGTAGAGCTTACGTAACTCACAGCACCAACAGCACAGAGACACACCGAGATGAAGGAGAGAGAGAGAGAGATAAGAGTTATAACTCATTGAGGTGGAGACAGCAGGAACATGTGTTTATGGATATGAGACGAGTGCCTCGCTGGTGTCGTGCAAAAACGACACAGTACATGTAGAAAAAATACTACTCTGTTACTTGGGTACATAACATAGGATGAAACGTTGCATACTCTGTTTTTTTGTACATTAAAGTACGCAAAAACTGCAATTTAAACGGAGAAAATACATCAAATTGCCTCAAGAAACGGCTCCTCAGTCCCTCAGGAAATTATATTAGATTGAAGGTTAACAACATCGATTTTTCTCACCAAAATAAAAGCTTCTCTTTCTTTGTGAGGGCCTCAAAGAATTCACAACAACGATATTATCGCGACATCTTTAGAGAATTGAAAATGTTATCGGCCAAATCCAGCTTTAACTTTTTTTTGTATTAATACTTTTAAAACATCAGTGCAGTGGAGAGTCTGCACTCAAAATGATTTAAGAGGAGTTTATTCACATGATGTTATTATATGTTTATTATTAATACAATGCTCGTATTTCATCTTTAAAATATCAATAACGGTCAGAGGAAGATGTCGTTGTTTACCTCTTAACTTTAAGTCGTTAAACTCAAGTGTCTTATAACTCCGTGACCAGGACCCTAAATATCTCTCGACGCCGATCATAAACAGATCGTGAAGATGCGCTCGTCACAGGAGAAGATGGAGTGAAAACACAAGTAGCCAAAGCAAACAGCACAATGCTACGGGAAAGTATGTATTTGTATATTTGTACATGAGTTCTGCTCAGTCCACCTCTTTGGTCCCATCGACTTGTTCCATCTGCCTTTATTTGGCAAATCCAATGTAACTCCCATGAGCCTCAGCTCTATGTTGTGCTATGGGCTAATGCTAGCACGCTAACACACTTAGCTCTACTTTGTGCTATGTGCAAACGTTAGCACGCTAACACACTTAGCTCTACGTTGTGCTATGGGCTAACGTCAGCACGCTAACATGCTTAGCTCTACTTTGTGCTATGTGCTAACGTTAGCATGCTAACATGCTTAGCTCTGCGTTGTGCTATGTGCTAACGTTAGCACGCTAACATGCTTAGCTCTGCGTTTGATTGGACCGCAAAAAAAACAGTGGGCGGGCTTTAGGATGCCACGATGTTGTTGGTGGAAATATCTCACGAAAGCTACGCGTCACTATATAAAACTATATAAATAAAAACTGTTTGAATAATCCAATTATAGTACTTTGTTTACAGAGTTAACTTTTATTCTGATAATAGTCAACAAGATTTAATAAATCGTGAAACTGTCTGTTTCATTACTTTATAATTATGTAGTAAATATAGAAATAGATGGTAATTTGCATTAAAAATAATAATAATTATAAACCCAGACATACACTGTGAGACGTTTTGGCTGTATTTTGTTTTAAAGGAAGAAAAGCTGATTGGATTTAAAATATATTTAAAAAAATCATATATTGTTAAATATAGTCTTCTCAACTCTAACTGAAATGGTGATTTTGGTAAATTTTAATTTTCACATGATTTACCGCTCCAGCAGTGTTATAATAGACAGATATTTATATACATTCACACTTACTGATGAACATTTCATTATGTTGAAGATATAACAGATTGGTAAAGTGCTTTCTCAAGTATTGCACCTAAGTACTGTACGTAAGTTAGAGGTACTTGTACTTTACGTGAGTATTTGTCTTTTCTGCTACTTTAAATTTCTACTCATTAGAATAAGAGGGGGGAATTTAAGCTACCAAATAATATATTAAGTGATATATATATATTAAATATATATATATACACATGCATATATTAGCATATACAGTATATATCTAAAATAAATATAAAAAAAGTGATGACACATACTATAATATCATATATATTCCGGTAGCCTACTTTAATTATAACACTTTTGCAATTTCACTAAAGTAAAGTGTTTAAATGCAGGATTTCTACTTGTACCTTGGGAGTATTTCTACACCGTTGTATTACTTATTGTACTCGTGTGACCACCATGCAGATCACGCCTGTTGGGAACTCGGCCTGACACGCACACCGATTAAAATTTCATAAGGTTTGGAATATTAGTCCAAATGTTGCGTCTTTGGTGCTTTGAGGACAAGAACAGGAGAAGAATGATGTAAAAACAGAATGATGCAATGATGTAAGAGAATGATGTCAAACAGTTGGCAGGCGTCTTGAGTTCTGCAGGAGGAACTTTTGGAAAAAAAACCCTGCAGTACTCTTGGGTGGGGCTTCACAACAGCAACAACATGAAGGGAGAGAGAGTGAGGAGGAAGAGCATCCCCCACACATCAACCCCTCCACTCTGCATGTGTGGAGGCTCCTCTGAGTCAGACGCCTTGTCTGCTCTTTCTTATGCCGAGCACCTTTTATGCATTTTACACACTTTCCTTTTTGCTGACGCTTTTATCCCCTCGCGACTTAAATATATATAAATATTCCTTAGTCGCTCAGGAGGATGACGTATACGATGGAGGGTAAAGAGACCAGAGGAGGAATGTGATTCTGCAGCAGGTTAAAAGAAAAGACTTTGGGGGAAGAGCAGAAAGGTGACAGCGAAGATACGAGCAAAACAAATAAAGACACATGTGTAGACTTTATTGTCTTCAGGAAGGTTTAACAAGAAAACACCAGAGAGGAGATATGAAGGAGAATATGTGAAGACAAGAGTTTCTACAAAGAAAGAGAGACATTAATGAAGGCGCTCATCCTAAAAAAAGGACATTTTGTTTTAATCCGGACCACAAACATCTCCAGAAAGACTTTAACAAAAGATTCCATGAAGGAAAACATCTCAGTGCACAAGATATTAACACGAGACCACCGTGCATTCACTCAGCCAGGACTTCAGTGGGTTTAAAGCTCTAGTGGAGGAGACGCACCAAGAACCGGATCACAAGAGGGGGACACTTCCAGAGGAATAATTGAAACGTGTGATGTGGAATCAGAGCGCGTTGTCGTCAACGCTCGGCGAGGAATTCAGACGTCAAAACAGACAGGAAGGCGACCCGTAAAGGAAGTGTGAGGGTCACGGGGGAAGTCTCTGTTTGTACCGCACCAGAGCTCTGTGTTGGACACGCAGGGTTTGTGTTTAAGGACTTTAAATAAGTAAACTGGAGACTTTAATTTGTGTTAATTGGAGTTTAAAAGGGATGAAATCCTACAATACAACAGATGGTTTAGTGGCAACTACGTCTTTTGTGCAACTTTACATTTCTATCAATAAGACTTTACTGATCCTGAGGGGGAAACTCAAGCCACCAAACAATATATGAAATGATAAATATGTATAGAATATATACAAATACACATGTAAGTGATGACACGTTGATGCATCCATAATTATAATGATATAAATACTATAATATCATATAAATACTATTCTGAAATGAGGCATTCTGCAAAATTAGTACTTTTACTTCTGGTAGCCTACTTTAATAATAACACTTTTGCAATTTTACTGAAGTAAAGTGTTTAAATGCAGGACGGCACCGTAGTATTACTCATAGCAGTGGCTTTCTTTGACACAACCACCTGGTTAATAAAAAGTAGAGCGTGGATTTGAAGCCTCTCCAACTTCTTGTTTCTTCAAATATTGTTAATATTGGAAACCTCGGACGTCCAAAGTGCACCAAATTGGACACTGCTTCTCCTCGGGTCCCCGTCAACACACACAAAATGTAAAGTAGATGGGATGCGTCGTCTTTAAGCTACGCAGAGGACTCACAGACACATCGGCAGCTTTATTACATTAAAAGCTGCGAGTACTTCTTGCATCACTGCAGCATCTTTCTCAAACTCCGTCAGGACACGAACGCCAGAGGAAGCTTCAGTCCTGTCCGCCGGCACACCTTAATGGACCCGAGCCATCACGACTGAAATTATTCATACCTGCGCTTCTCGCTGATAACTTAAAATGTCTGCCGTGAGTAAAGGCCCTTAAATCACTGCACCCTCTTTCCCCGCAGACTTGGCTCTCAAACGGGTACAGCGTTTGTCTCTCTGCTGGCAACGCGGCGTCGTACTGCGTCGAGGGAAAAGAGGACGGAGGAGACGAGAAGCGTCTCCGGGAGTCTGGCAGGACCTCGGCACAGTGCCGGGTTTCGGAGCCGGATTTAGCTCCTCGCAGATCGATAAAGTATTCATGCAGGACGGAGACGAGGTCGGCATTAAAAGGCACTTTTTTTTTTGCAGTGTTGCGTGCCTCGAATGTCGGGGGGGGGGGGGGGGGGGACACCCACACAGGAGATCAGCCCGGATGACTGGGGAAATGAGGACGCAGCTCCTGGCGAGTGGGCGGTTGGACTCCACTCTGCTAACGAAGTCACGGCGGCACGCAGACCGCTTTTAAATGTATCATCAAACAGAATTATTACCTTTTTTTTTTACACCAAGAAAAGTAAAGAGAAACAAATCCTTTCATGTTAATAATTAGGAGTGGAAATGAGACTGGACTGTTACAGTGAAATGAGCTCATTCAGGACATTCGTTCAATTTATAATCCATTATTTGTGAGAGGATTGTAATCATAAATTGACTGATAAGTTTGCAGGAACCATTTGTTTAAAACGGATATCTTAGCTGTAAAGATTTCAGGAACATGCATTTTTAAAATCTTCCCAGTTTACATTATTAAATAGCATTTTGATGAAGAGTCATGTGACTTATTTGTGTTAGCTTTATGTTTTTGATTAAAAAGCAGCCAGGTTGCAGCCGTGCACTAAACTACTTTAGCGAGCGCTGTCATCGGTTTCAAAGTGTGGAACGGCTCCTCCGAGATCATCTTTCCCGCATTAGCGCTGCAGGTTCCCTTTCCCCGAGGAGAGGAAACACAGAACCAAGAACCCGCAGAGCCCCAAAACAACCTGACTTCTTCTGTTTTCCTTCGTCCAACCGGCTCACCGTTGGGTTCAAACAGAGGTGTGGCCTAATGAGTGTGTGCAGAGGGAACATCTGGTTATGGAGCACATTACAGTCCAGGTGTTCACATGCATTCTGACTGCAGACGAGGGTTCTATGAGTAAAGGTGTGGAATATAGATAGCGATGCATAGAGGTGCTATAGAGAACACATTTCATATTGCTTCGGCCCCGTCTCATAAAAATTACGTTCCCATATAATGAAATTGCAGCGTGCATTACGTTCGCAGGGAAGCGTATTTAGCCGTGAGCTACGTCATGCAAAAGTGACTTTAACCCCGGAGGAAGTGCATTTCTCCCTGAACGCAGCAGTTCAGTTGAACGTCGCGTTGTCGTCACATTTCTAAGCTGCGATCACAAACAAGCATTTCGATATTCCAACAAACATTATTGTTGGGTTTCAAGTCACCAATGGAGGGATGGAATGTATCGGACAGACAGGAAGTGACATTGTTGAGTCAGTACACATTTGATTAAGATGATTCAAAAGGTGTACAATTACAGCCTCCGGTCACCTGACACGACCGCTCCTCCTCCTCCTCCTCCTGCTCCTCCTCCTCCTCCTCCTCTTCCTCCTCTTCCTCCTCCTCCTGCTGTGAGGTTGCAGAGGAGAAGAGGTTGTTGTGTCTCTGACAGCTTTATTTATTCATCGATGCGTCGGGTGAAAACACACTTATGTACATTTAGGAGATGCGGAAAAACGTTTGCCTGCTTCCAGAAACAGCGAAGTAACTGCAGAGCTTGTGTGTGTGTGTGTGTGTGTGTGTGTGTGTGTGTGCGTGAGACGACCCACTCCTCTGTGGCGAGCTTTGATTTTCCCCGTGAATCTGCTGCGATGCGGTTTCTCTGCTCCCCTGACAGGTTGTTCTCGTGTGTGCGATGTAAAAATAGACCCTTTTTACCCATGAGACATCTCTCTCTCTCCTTCTCTCTCTCTCTCTCTCTCTGTTATTCTCATCACCCTCTTCTTCAGTTCAATATGAGCCAGACCATGTGAAAGCCACCGTAACCTCTTTCCTCTCTGCGTCCCTCAGGATGTCGATCGTCAGCATCGTTGCCAGGGAGATCTTGGACTCCCGGGGAAACCCCACTGTTGAAGTGGACCTTCGCACAGAGAAAGGTGATGAATATGAAACAACAACAGCAACAACAACAACAAAAACATAATCATCTGGATGTCAGCGTCTTCAGAGAAGCTTTAGCAGCACAAAAGATGTAATCAGAAAATGTGTCTGACATTAAACGACCTTCATTTGACCTCCGGCCAGAGATGAAAACGCATCAAAGGACATTTTGTACAGATGACTCATAGAATCATATTTTATCTTCATGAGAGCGTTCAGGTTGCAGCACAACAACCGGCCGCTCTACGTTGCCCTCTAGCGTCACCTTTGGGCGTCGCAGTGTCTCTTCAAAATAAACTTCCACTGTCGGTTTACGTGTTTAATCTCGTGAAGAGCTCATTGGGTAGAAGATGATCTCAAAGAAAGGATGCATGGTGCAATTCTTTTTCAAAAAGATATTCCACGGCACACTAAATTCACCTTTATTCTCCACGCCAAAGCGTATTTAAAAATGGCCGCCATCAGTGTAGGTCGTTGCGTAATTGCCGTTAATTAAGTACGTAAGTTATGTCAAATAAAACAATGTTGACCCGGTTTCACCGGGACACGGACAGCGGCCAGCAAGAGCGCGTCGGCATCGGACGCCAAGTTTCCAAACTAAAAACATTTAAATTCATCCTAAGAATACTGCCTCCTCCTCTCCTCTCTCCATTCTCTCCATTTCAAACTTTAATTATTCCCTCCTCCTGTCTCCTCAGGTCTGTTCAGGGCTGCGGTGCCCAGCGGAGCCTCCACAGGGATCTACGAGGCTCTGGAGCTCCGAGATGGAGACAAGAGCCGCTACAAGGGCAAAGGTATTCCATCAAAAGAGTCGTGGGATTTACGACCACCAGGGGGCGACACATTCCCGATTTAGCTCTCTGCTATAGCGTCTGCTTTACTAGCATCTGTTGCTCGCTGTATTTTCTCATAGTGGGTTATTTCTTCAATGTGTCTTTCTGAAAAACACATGAATGTCCTGCTAGCCTCATTGGCTTTATAGTTAGCATGCAGACATGATAAAAAATGTCGTAAAACTAATTATTACAAGCATTACAAGCTCCGCCAATGCTTTGAAAAGGTTTACGCTTCCTGTGTCCTCCATGTTTCTTATGCCTACACTTTGTTTTCATGTATTTCAACGTTACTTTTCCACAGGTAGCGTATTTAGCGTTGCGGAAATTATCTGTTAGTAAACGTTAGTGGCAAGATGTGTGTGAGAAAATAACAAAGTTGATCTTCTCCAGATTTGTGTGTCTGAAAAATATAATTTTAGTGCTAGAATATTAAAATGATATGGGTCCAATGTTTACTTTGGTGACTAGACTAGTCTCAAAAAAAGGGGGCGGGGCAGTGGTGACCCCAACGTGATGCAGGAACTCTGATTTCGATGCAAATAAAGACATGAAGCGATTTAACATGAGAGGTTTGGTGAGAGCCAGAAGGACTCAACCATACAGCTAAGAATGAGCGCAACAATAAGCAAAAGAAAAAGGCCTAATATCTGCTCTGAGCTTTACTGCTTGTATTCGTTCTTTCCTCCTTTAGTGGTTGCAGAATAAAAATGTCCTTTTTGCTGCCTGACTTATTGTCGTCTCTTCTTCTAGGTGTTTTGAAGGCAGTCGGGCACATCAACGACACTCTGGGTCCCGCCCTCATAGCCTCTGTAAGTCACTGGAACATTCATATATTGTATTATATATTATCCACCATGTAAATCCATATTCACACAGTCTGGGATCCTTTAAGCTCTCGGCCGGCCTGCATGCGAGCCGGAGAGAGAATTGGGCAGATAAATGTACTGAAGCAGTCGGTAACGGAGGAGAAATTTGAGTGAGAGAGTCTGTGTGTGTGTGTGTGTGTGTGTGTGTGTGTGTGTGTGTGTGTGTGTGTGTGTCGAGATACTGTGAATGAAAGATGGCGATAATGTGTGAGGAAATAAGTGTGAGTGAGTGAGAGGAACAGAGAACGAGTGAGTGTGTGTGCGTGCATGTGTTCGTGTGTGTGCGTGTGTGTGTGTGTGTGTGTGTGTGTGTGTGTAATATCTGCAGCAGTGCAGTGTGGGTAATTTCCTCCATCAGCAGATGTTTTAAAATGTTTTTATTAAATGAATCTTGTTGATCAGTCAGGCAGGAAACGAAATCAGCTGAACGGCTCCGAGCTCTTGAACGCCACATCCGAGAGATCGGTGTGTGTGTGTGTGTGTGTGTGTGTGTGTGTGTGTGTGTGTGTGTGTGTGGATGTGTGTGTTGCAAATTATAAAAAACAATCAGAAAGATCTGTCAAAACATTTATAAAAAATTAAAATCACAAAGTTAATTTAATTATGATAATACTCAAGGAATACTATTCAAGATCCAATGTACAAGTTTGAGGCTCCATAAAAAAAGAAACAGTATACATATATATATATATATATATATATATATATATATATATATATATATATATATATATATGTATATATATATATATATATATATATATATATATGTATATTTCCCCATATGTTCATTTAGAAAATCACGTAAAAGAGTTCGAAAACAAACAATAAATGTATATGAATAAAAAAAGGGAACATTTAGCAATTTACTTTTAGAGATCCGATACTAACTGCCGATCATTGATCCATATCGCAGATACAGATCATTAATATTTTAGTTTTTTCATAACAGCTGGTCTACGAAGCTCCAGACTTTTGTGTAAAACCATAACAATTCGAAATGTTATTATTTTACTTAAAAAAAAGTCATCTATAGTCATATTTTTTTTGTGCATGAAATCACAAAATTCAAATGATGAAATAATTATATTTTATTTTTGTATTGATAAAATAAATACAAAATATTGTCGTTATTTGTTTTAATGTTGTATTATATACGTATTCTATAGATTTTACTAAATGGCACTTCACTGTAACGTTTTAATTTTCATTCAACTGATGTATTGATCACAGCGTAACATTATCAGGGAGCATATGCTGATCGTGTATTTTTACTGAATACTTAACTGTTGTACTCTATTTAAACAATACAAGTACACCGGGAGAAGGAAACACACCTTATGGACACTGCCAAGACCAGAGGTGTATGTGTTTTAAACCTTTTCATGTCCAGGACTCTAAACTGAGACACATTAGTTCATTAGAGTGAAACGAGTCCTAGATGAGTCAGCATGTTCTCTGATATGAAATAGGTCATAAACAACCCTCTGGTGAATGTAGAAGCTTTTACAGGTCATAAAAAAAGGTTTAAATCAGACGACCTCCCTAGTCCTCCTTTTGAGTGGAGGAGACGTGACCTGGTGGAGTTTCTCTATAACATGAAGTCATGTGACCTGGTGGAGTTTCTCTATAACATGAAGTCATGTGACCTGGTGGAGTTTCTCTATAACATGAAGTCATGTGACCTGGTGGAGTTCCTCTATAACATGAAGTCATGTGACCTGGTGGAGTTTCTCTATAACATGAAGTCATGTGACCTGGTGGAGTTCCTCTATAACATGAAGTCATGTGACCTGGTGGAGTTCCTCTATAGACTAACATGAGGTCATGTGACCTGGTGGAGTTTCTCTATAACATGAGGTCATGTGACCTGGTGGAGTTTCTCTATAACATGAAGTCATGTGACCTGGTGGAGTTCCTCTATAACATGAAGTCATGTGACCTGGTGGAGTTCCTCTATAGACTAACATGAGGTCATGTGACCTGGTGGAGTTCCTCTATAGACTAACATGAGGTCATGTGACCTGGTGGAGTTCCTCTATAGACTAACATGAGGTCATGTGACCTGGTGGAGTTCCTCTATAGACTAACATGAGGTCATGTGACCTGGTGGAGTTCCTCTATAGACTAACATGAGGTCATGTGACCTGGTGGAGTTCCTCTATAGACTAACATGAGGTCATGTGACCTGGTGGAGTTCCTCTATAGACTAACATGAGGTCATGTGACCTGGTGGAGTTCCTCTATAGACCATAACAATGGAGGACGGAATTAGATCAGGTGTCACGACAGAGAGCTTTTGATCAGAGAGCTATTGACCGGGACCAGAACCAAATGATACTGTAATGAAGTTAATAAAGTTAATAAAGTTGCCGTACAGATTATTAAACTACTCAAAAACATGATTGGTGGAATGTCACATTTAATAAAAGGCTAATACTCTAGTTAGCTTGGTAAAAAGTAACTCTCTTCTTCTTCTTCTTCTTCTTCTTCTTCTTCTTCTTCTTCTTCTTCTTCTTCTTCTTCTTCTTCTTCTTCTTCTTCTTGTACTGTCTGTAACTTCAAATACGAACTCAAATTACATTTTTTACATCAAAACGTAAACAAATTTGAGCCAACATTGCTCCAAAAAAGATGTTTTGTCAATAAGCTAAACACTCGTATTTAAGGTAATATCTTTACTGCGTTTTACGGTATTTTACGGTGTTTTATGGTGTTTCGCGGTGCTTTACTGCATTTTACGGTTTTTATTGTGTTTCACGGTGTGTTTCTGTATTCCTGTCCGCAGGGCGTCAGCGTGGCCGAGCAGGAGACGCTTGACAACATGATGATCGAGATGGACGGCACAGAAAACAAGTGTGAGTCCAAACAACAAGGCTTCCTTCTCTTCTTCCTCCTCCTCCTCCTCCTCCTCCTCAGTCCAGCAGCTCCCATGACGTCTCACACAGACGTTGGTTTTCCAAAGCGTTTGTTACAAAGCGGAAACCAGAAACATAAACACCGACGTGAACGAGGCCGAGCCGACAGATCCTTTTTTTTTAAACGATCGTTTTCTCCGTCTCGACCGATAAATAAATTCAGCGTTCATTTATTTTAATCTACAACAATGCCAACTAATCACTTCAGGCAGCGAGGTAGACAAACAGAGAGTAACGGCAGGAATTCATCTCGGCTAACGGAAACCTGTCGGACTGAACGGAGCTGATGTGTTTTTTAATCAGCTTTCATGTCCTCGTTGAAATAAACACAATTATATGCAGATTAAAAGTCCCAGAGAGGGTTTATTCACACTTATTGCTCAGAATAACAAGTGAGCCACGAGGACTCGTTTCATTTGTTTGTGTCGGTAATTCTTCTTTTAGAAAATAGAAAGTTACCAAATAAAATGCAGTATTTATATATTAAGAAAAATATTGTGAAAGAAAACTGTTCTTGTTATTTAGGTTACCTGATGGTTTAGGAATTTAAATGTAAATGTTCTATTTAATTTAACAAGAAATTATTGAAAAATATACTTAAGAATTGAGCTGCAAATAATGTCTAGTTGTAAAACATAAATATACCTTTCTTAATGAATAATGTTTGTTTTTGCTCCAAATTTGAAATAATCTGAAATATAAAATTGTAATAAAAAAAATAATAATACAAATAATATATATATATATATATATATATATATATATATATATATATATATATATATATATATATATATATATATACTAAAAAAATTAAAATATTAAAAATAAACAAAAAAATACAAATATAATAATATAATATAAACATAACTTCCCTGTTCTTCTTCTGTCCCGTCAAACAGCTCAGTTCGGGGCCAACGCCATCCTGGGCGTGTCCCTGGCCGTCTGCAAGGCCGGTGCGTCGGAGAAAGACGTCCCCCTGTACCGCCACATCGCCGACCTGGCCGGAAACACAGAGCTGGTGTTGCCGGTTCCCGTAAGACTCAAACGCAACACGATGCCTTTTTTAGACTTTTTTCATTGCTACTGATTGATTTTAAAGTTGTTTTTAATTGACATTTAGGTTTTTACATGTAGAAACACAATCTTTGTTGTTTTGGTTATATTTAATTTATTCCAATGCTTTTTATTATTTCATGTGTTTTGCACCGTAACATGAATAACGACTTTTAGACTTTGATGAAATTACAATTTACACATTTTATTGTGTTTTTTTTACAAGTTTATATGTATTCTCTTCTCGTTTCCTCTCCTTGTCTCCTTGTGCTCTCCTCTCGTTTTCTTTTGCTTTTTTCATCGTTTCCTTTTCTTCTTCTCCCCTCTTCTCCTTGTTTCTGCTCCTCTTGTTTCCTTTCCTTGTCGCTTTGTTTTCTCTTCTCCTCTCCCATCTTCTCCTTGTTCCCTCTCCCCTCTTCTCCTTGTTTCCTCTCCTTGTCTTTTGTTCTCCCCTTTCTTGTAATCTTATTACCTCTCCCCTCTTCTCCTCATTTCCTCTCCCATCTTCTCCTTTTTCCCTCTCCCCTCTTCTCCTTGTTCCCTCTCCTTGTCTTTTGTTCTTCCCTTTCTTCTCCTCTCATTTCCTCTCCCATCTTCTCCTCATTTCTTCTCCCCTCTTCTCCTTGTTTCCTCTCCTTGTCTTTTGTTCTCCTCTTTCTTCTACTTTTATTACCTCTCCCCTCTTGTCTTTGTTTTCTTTCTTTGTCTCCTCATTTCCTCTCCTTGTCTCCTTTCTTATGGTCTCTCATTTCCTCTTCCCTCTTCCCCTTTTCTCTCTCTCCTTGTTACCTCCTATCCCATTTCTTCTATCATCCACTCACCTCACCCCTCTTCTCCTCTCCTTGTCTCCTTGTTTCCTCTCCCCTTCAGGCCTTCAATGTGATAAATGGAGGATCTCATGCCGGCAACAAACTGGCCATGCAGGAGTTCATGGTCCTTCCTGTCGGAGCCGAGTCTTTCAAGTAAGAACGTTTTTAAAACTACAACATGATCTCTTCTCGATCGATCAATATCAAAGATCTCTTGTTGGTCTCCTTTCTCGTCTCTTTGATTCCTCTCTCTAACGGTCTCCCCCTCCCCTTCTCTCAGGGAGGCGTTGAGGATAGGATCGGAGCTGTACCACACCCTGAAGGGGGTGATCCAGGAGAAGTACGGCCAGGACGCCACCAACGTGGGAGACGAGGGAGGATTCGCCCCCAACATCCTGGAGAACAGCGAGGGTGAGGAAGGTTTAAGCCCCGACCCACCGCGTCTTCTTCTCTTCCTCTAATGCTCGTAGAATGCGGAGAAAAGGAAGCTTACATTGTGACGTTCATCGCTGAGCTGAAATGAAAATGAATCGTTCTTTAAAATGATGTGTGGTTCCACAAAGAACCATTCAATGTATTGGATGGTTCTACGTGTTTGTTATATGGTTCTTTGGGATATTGAAGGGTTCTTAATTCATATTTGAGTTGTTGGATGATGGTGGGGAGGTTGAAAAAGAAAATAACCAGAAATGGCACCTTTTCTGGTTCTCTTTGAAGTTGTATTTTCTTTTTTAAAAGAGGCATTTAAGAAAATGGTTCTTATGGTTGCTTTGAAGTTCCTTAAAGGTTTTTCTTGAAGCGTTTAAGAAATGGTTCTTCTGTGGCCTGTTTTAGTTGTTGGATGCCGGTGGGGGCATTGAAAAAGGTTCTTCAAAGAACCAGAAATGGCACCTTTTCAGGTTCTTTGAAGTTCTCTTTGAAGTTCCTTAAAGGTTGTATTTTCTTTATTAAAAGAAGCTTAAAAGAAGTTCTTTCAAGAAAGGCTCTTTGTGGAACCAAGAAATGGTTCTTCTGTGGTATCGCTCTAAAAGACCCATTTTATGCATTGGATGGTTTGGAAGTGTTTGTCGTATGGTTCTTTGAGCTATTAAAAGGTTCTTAATTCATCTTTGAGTTATTGGATGGTAGTGGGGGGGTTGAAAAAGGTTCTTTAGAAACTTTTGAATAACTTCAAATAATTCAAATAACCTTTTCTGGTTCTTTGAAGTCCTCTTTGAAGTTCCTTAAAGGTTTTTCTTGAAGCGTTTTAGAAAATGCTTCTTTTGAAGAAACGTGGTCTGAAAGGCTCTCTGTGGAACCTGAAGTGGTTCTTCTGTGGTGTCTAAAGAACCTCTTCCCTTCCCTCCTCAGCTCTGGAGCTGCTGCAGACGGCCATAGAGAAAGCCGGCTTCACGGACAAGGTCGTAGTCGGGATGGACGTTGCCGCCTCTGAGTTTTACCGTGACGGGAAATACGACCTGGACTTCAAGTCCCCGCCGGATCCGGAGAGACACATCTCTGGAGAGGAGCTGGCCGACATCTACCAGGGCTTCGTCAACAACTACCCAGGTGGACTTCATGTCTTTTAGAAGTTCGCTTGCTCGCTCCGCTCGGTTTCTGCTAATCGGCTTGTAGCTTCGTCACTGCGAGCGAAACACTCAACAAAGTCACGACTGTTTTCTGTCCTGGCTCCTCATTGGAGGAATAAGCTCCCCATTGACACCAGGACAGCAGAAAGTCTCTACATCTTCATACGCAAACTAAAAACACATCTTTTTCGACTAATAAGTAGCACCCGTAGTAGCACTTTAGTGGCACTTAAATGTCACTTACTGATAGCACTTTGTAGTTTAACTTCATTGACGAAACTGTACTTTCTTGATTCTTGTTGTTCTGAGTTTGTACTCATGGTTGAATGCACTTATTGTACGTCGCTTTGGATAAAAGCGTCTGCTAAATGAAATGTAATGTAATGGATCTTCAGGTCGGAGAGAAACACGCCTTTTATTCACTTCCCTCCCTCCTTACTTCCCAGTGGTGTCCATCGAGGACCCGTTCGACCAGGACGACTGGGAGGCCTGGTCCCGCCTCACGGCCCAGGTGGGGATCCAGGTGGTGGGGGACGACCTTACGGTGACCAACCCGAAGAGGATAGAGAAAGCCGCCGAGGAGCGAGCCTGCAACTGCCTACTGCTCAAAGTCAACCAGATCGGCTCCGTCACCGAGGCCATCCAGGCGTACGTGTGCTTTACGTCAACGTCAACGAGCTTTTAGACACTAATGCAGAGTCTCTCCCCTTCTAGTTGAGCTTATTTTAGAAGAAATATACACGGTAGTGAGGTCGGTTTATGGCGTTTTGCTGTTTTTGTTTTGCTTCTTCTCAGTACATTTTGTTTGTATGCCCTCTTGAGCATTGCACGCTGTCGTTGGCACGAAGACGGAAGTTTATTTTGAAAAGCCTGAATGCATATATCACGTAGAAAATAATACATTTTGGAGGCTTCCGTAGGAAAAAAGGCCATCCCTGATTGGCCGGCTGCACTTATGCTAATCTTCTGTGTGGGGGTGGAATTCGTGCTTGGGAGCGGAGGAGAGTATTACCCAAAAGGCTCAAGAAGAGGACTCTCCCTGCGCTCATAGAACTAGAGTTACAACATTGTAACCTTCATTTCAAACAGACACGTTATTAGCATAAATCTGCTTTATTATACACTGTGTGAAGACAGTGTTGGTCCCACGCTACACACATGACTACTACTCTCTTCTCAGAGATAAAAACAAACAATATGGCCGCCTCTGGCAGGCCGGCGAACTTGGACTGGCTGAAGAAGGTCATCTATCTTGGCTGAGAGACGACAGAGGGGCCCATAGGGAGATACGTATAGAGGCCCCGCTGCTCTGCTATCAATCACA
The DNA here is from genome assembly GCF_910589615.1 of Taurulus bubalis. Lineage (NCBI taxonomy): Eukaryota > Metazoa > Chordata > Actinopteri > Perciformes > Cottidae > Taurulus > Taurulus bubalis. The sequence goes on from NC_136604.1 coordinate 21,946,163, forward strand.
CATGTTGTCAGTCACATGACATATTACCTGTCGGCCATGTTGACCTTGTGTTGTGACCCCGAGCCGGAGATAAACGCGGGACAGGAAGTGACAGCGGGTTTTTAGTTTGAAGATTAGCTGTCAATCAAAACGCATCTGCCTGCTGATATCTTTGTGCAGAGAGTGTCTGCAACGCGTGCGTCATCAATCTCAGACTTAACAAAAACGTCACTCCGGGTTATGAAGCCATCAATCACGTCGGAGTCGCCGCATCACGGCAGGAAGGGGACGAGGAGATAGAAGCGGTGGCGATGACAGAGGTGATGCATCGTACCGCCACATGAAAAGCTCCCACGCGTCGTTAATTTGATATATTTTTCTAATATATCTCAGCAGGACGACGGCTTTTTTTTTATCTCAAATTTGACCCCAGACACCAACAGCATCTTAATTGTCAGCAGGTCGACGTGTCAGACGAGCTCAAATAAATCACGATCTAATTAATTAACTCTAAGATTAATAATAAAGAGTCTAAGCAGGTAGAGATATCACCGGGAAACTCTGTTGTGTTTAAATTAGCAAATTAGTCATTATCTTATTAAATATGTGCTATTTTTCATACATTTTTAGAACAGAAATCTGAACATTAAATAAAGCCACGTTCAAAATGACTGTCATGTTGTTGACATATTAGAGTCAAAGGTTTTTACGGAGGGGATTCAGGATATCTCTTCGTATCGCTCCATAAATCAGAAAATACTGTAAGGGGGCATAAAGAAGAAAAATGGAAGAAAAATAGACCAAATTCTGAAAAATCATGAGATGTATAGGTATAGATATTTATAGAATTTGGGTAAGCATATGGCATCAATAAAGTATTTTTGAAATCATGACATCATCATTTATAGGTTTTTTTTATATTTAAATTATTAATCTGAAATTGAAAAGTTACTTAAGTTATGAAATAAATGAGGTGGAGTAAAAACTTGAATATGTACCTCTAGAGTAGTAAAGTATAAAACAACTCAACTACTAAAGTACCTCAATATTGCAACTAAACCCAGTACTGGAGGTACAAAGTAGCGCACATATCATACTTTCCAGTAAAGACTCGTCTCCGGTGACTCTGGAGGTGAACGAGCTCTCAGTGTCTGATGCTCTTCTCTCCCGGCTCTCAGGTGTAAACTGGCCCAGGCCAACGGTTGGGGAGTGATGGTCAGCCATCGCTCAGGAGAGACCGAGGACACCTTCATCGCCGACCTGGTGGTGGGACTCTGCACCGGCCAGGTGGGAGCGCCGCTCAGTGACGGGGTCATGGGGATGTTTCCACAGGTTCTCTTGGGTTCTGATCTTTGTGTTGTGTGTTGCAGATCAAGACCGGCGCCCCCTGCAGGTCTGAGCGGCTGGCCAAGTACAACCAGCTCATGAGGTCAGTGAGCGCGCTGCACCAGGATGCAGATCAGTCCAGGCCATATGTTTTGTTCATTTGAAAAAAAATGGAAAATTCGAAACTGTAAAAAAAGAGTGAAAATAAAATCTGTTACTGAAAACTGAAAAAATATATTTTATGAAAAAACTAAAACAGAACTAAATCAAAATGGTATTTAACCCCAAACAACTTTTCATACACTTATTTGTATTTCAAATACATTCAAATACATTGTTGCATTTTTCAAAGTTCAACTTTGTTGTTGAACTTGATTTTTCGGGTTTTCAAATGAACAAAACATATGTCATGGATTTAGCTCCATACAGGAGGGCATGCAGGGCTGCACGCCTGTCCATCACGCCTTCTTTATAAAATGTAGCCCAACACATTCGGTATATTTGGAAACATTTCTGAAACGTATACGAACATTCAACGTTTATTGATTTTTGATTCATATCCCCTCATAACGTAGAGTCAGGGAGCAAACTTTGTTTTATAGGACTGTTAAAAATAAATAAAAAATGATGGAAACTCAATTTAAAGGTACGCTGCTTAATTTAATATATATATATATATATATATATATATATATATATATATATATATATATATATATATACATATATATATCATTCTCTGTAGCAGCGCTGCGACTGTACAACACGCCTCTCAGATCTCATGGACATGACAGGCGACAGCAGCGCCGATGTGTCACCCCATGTGTCCGAACCAGTCAGCCAGCAGCAGGAGCAGTGGGAGGAGGGAGGGAGGGAGGAAGAGGAGGTGGAGGAGGAGGAGGAGGAGGAGAAGAAGGAGGTGGGATCGGCTCAGCGTTGTAATCCCATCGGACTGCTGAGGAGACGCAGGAGAGGTGGAGGGTGGAGAGATTAACAGGGGTATTAAGCAGCGATAAACGCTAATCAGGGTAGTGAAGCAAGCACACACTCACACACACACACACACACACACACACACACACACACACACACACACACACACACACACACACACACACACACACACACACACCAGAAATAAATTAATCATTTACACTGTGGCAGCTTTGGAGATGCATGTTTTTCTTAATGCAATTTAATATTACATTTCCATAAATGTCGGGGATCTTTGAGAGACAAGTGAAAAGTCGAAAGCAGGAGAGAAATAATCTGATTTTATTAGTTCCTCGTAAGCGGCAAGCTCCAAAAACCTGCATTTTCCCGAATGCAACTCTTGTTAAACTTCCTTTGCAGACATTTTATACTTTTTGTATTGTTCTTTTTGTTCAGGATACAAATAAATAACAATGACACGTAAACTGATATCCTTGTTTGAAACATTGATGGACTTATAGTATTGCAAAAAAGAAAGAAAACTATCCGGTACAGGCAGGAAGTTATAGAATGGATGGTCAAACACGGGACTTTCACCAAGGAGACCGGTGTTCGCGTTCTGCGTGAAGACTAAAGTAATGTACTTATTTTAGCCCAATGTGTATTTCACTTTACTTCAGCTTGATTTGGTTTGAATAAAGCATTTAAAATCTTCCTCAACGTACACCGGCCTGCACCACCAGAAGTGAATTAATCCACCGCTGAAAATAGTCCCCAACAAATAACCAAAATATGGTGTTTATACTGAAAATTGCATAGAAATACTAATTACAAATAAAAACAGATGAACTCCTGTTTGTTTGATAAAATCTACGACTGACCAGCTGTTATAGGAAATGTCTCATTTATATATTTCCTTAAATATTTCTCTCATCTCGTTCTCTGCAGGATTGAGGAGGAGTTGGGCGACCAGGCTCGCTTTGCAGGCCACAACTTCAGGAACCCCAGCGCCCTGTGAAACTGACAGACGAATGACTCACACACACACACACACACACACACACACACACACACACTCACACATAAACTGACGGACACGCCAAACATGGGAACGAGCCATGCGCAAAGAAATATCACACAGATAACACACGAGCAAAAGAGCCGAGCAAAAAATGAAGAAAAAAAGGTTTAAATAAATTATGCACTGGACTTATAGGTAGGGTGATGGTGCTTTATGCACGCGCGCACACACACACACACACACACACACACACACACACACACACACACACACACACACACGCACACACAAATATAGTTGTATGTAGATGCAACACGCGCTCACGCACACGCAGGGGAATATCATAAGAAAAATCTAATTTATAAGCCAGACATGCACTGTTACTGTAGTTTTAATAGTTCATGTACAGCCAGAGGACAGACCTGCAAAAATAAAGATTATTGTTGTAAAAACAGAGAGATAAATAAGTAGAGATATAATAGAATACTTTAAACCGACGCACGCACGCAACTGAAAGAGATGAAGAAAAAAAATATACAAAATAAAAAACCTTTCAGCACCAAAAGAGGACGACACACTCTCAGAAAGAAACAGCAAACAGCTGTTTCAGGGACGGAGTGTAAAGACAACTAAAGTACGACACAAACACACCTACACACTCCGCTGTGTCTCACGCTCACCTGGACACTGAAGTACCTGCACTCCACCCACTTCTGTCCTCCTTCCTTCCCTCGTTCTGTCTCCTTTTTCTTCTCGTCGTGTCTGTTTTCTCAGTAAAAAAACAAAGAAACGAAAAGAAAAAAAAACCTCTGATGTGACTCTGATTATTTGTCCTTTATGCTTGAATAAAAAAAAAACCTTTATCCAAAAGAAAAAGAAAACAGATCTAAGCCCCGCCCCTTCCCCGTTCCTTCCTCCTGAATGTCCGTAGAATAGCTGTGTTGAAAAAGACGAAAGAAAATTAAAAATGAATTAAAAAAAGAACGCTTGTCATTGAAAATAATGTGAAAATATGTGAAATAAAAAGATGTTAATTTACAATTTCAATCAGTTGAAAGATTGTTGTCTTTTTTTGAGTCTGTGTTTCTAGTTCAGTTCATTACAGCGTACAGATATTGATTATATTGATTATAGATATCAGCCCTCTGTATTGTCCACTGATGACAAGCCCGACCCATAAAGACAACCAGGGGGTCCCAACATGTGGGCTGGGACCCCCGACGGGGTCACAAGATGGGCTGATGACACATTCAGTTTTTCTCCCACAAAAATGTTTTTTCTCTAATAATGTGGGATTTATTATGAAATAGCAGCTTTTCTGGCCTCTAAAAATGATTATTTGGTTCCACATGTCATGGTGAATGTATTTGTGTGCATCATTTTCATTTTATTACCTCCTTAAGAAGACGTTCTATTACTCATCAGACTGGTCTGACCTGATTGAAGCCAGAAATGTATATAAATGCACAAATCAAACAGAAATAAGTTGTATTTATTTATTCATTCATATATATAGGTCCAGTGTCGAAAATACAGCCAAAATGTGAACTACATCTTCTACAACTTCACAATGAAAGTCCCCATATAAGTGCATTCTATCCAGAGCTTTTATTCTGAAGGGCGCAACAACCTGAGGCGAGCGTTCAGTGTTTCACACGAGGAGGAGATGAAAGAAACTGTGTTTGCGTTTTAAAATAAAAATTTCATATTTCTTCTCATCGCTAAAATAAAGAAAGCAAACCAGGAAAACCGCTCACACTTTTTATTTTTATCCCCTGAAGCTGAAGTCACGTCCTCTTTAATTAAAATCAGTTTTCTGTTTACTGACCTTTAAAATCAACACAAATCAAGCCGCATGATATTTGAAGCAGGAACCAAAACATTAGAAACAGACCGACTGGTGCGAAGAACTAGAGTTTGACTCTAAGCTGAAATACGACATGAGAGCAAAGTGTGCAGCAAACAGATATTGACCTGTTTCAACACATATATTTCAAAATAAAACCTCAGTTTGAGGACAAATCTCTTTGGTCTCAATGTGTTTTTTTGGAGCTACACACGCGCGTTGATGATGTCGATAAACTCCGGCTTGAGAGAGGCTCCGCCCACCAGGAAGCCGTCCACGTCGCCCTGAGACGCCAGCTCTCTGCAGTTCGCCGCCGTTACTGAACCTGCAGAGATATATATATATAAATAAAAAGACTGGGACTGTTTAAAAAACATTAAATCTGTATCTGCTTTACAGAACAATTATAATAGTATCCTAAAAAGTCACTAGACTGAAACATTAGTTCAGATAAAGATGTTCTTCTTCGTTTAGATTCCCTGAAGCCTCCAGCGGCGCTGCTACTGACCTCCGTAGATGATCCTCACAGAGTCGGCCACGGCGTCAGAGACGTTGGCTCTGAGCCACGCCCGCAACTTCTCGTGGACCTCCTGAGCCTGGAGAGAGAGAGAGGGAGAGAGAGAGAGAGAGACACACACACACACACACACTTTTTAAATCAACGTGCTCTGTGCATTTCAAATCAAGAAATACATTAATAGCCAATAGAAATACAGCCAGCCACCAGGGAGCGCTCAAGATAATGTGGCTTCACTTTTGGGGAAAGTGTCACGCTCAGGCAGCAACCTCAAGTCACTGCTTCAAGTGTTAAAGCTGCATTCTCTCTCCTGACCACCAGGGGTGACTCCTCTGGTTGTATAGAAGTCTATGCTTCATGTGTTAAAGCTGCATTCTCTCTCCTGACCACCAGGGGGCGACTCCTCTGGTTGTATAGAAGTCTCATGTGTTAAAGCTGCATTCTCTCTCCTGACCACCAGGGGGCGACTCCTCTGGTTGTATAGAAGTCTATGCTTCATGTGTTAAAGCTGCATTCTCTCTCCTGACCACCAGGGGGCGACTCCTCTGGTTGTATAGAAGTCTATGCTTCATGTGTTAAAGCTGCATTCTCTCTCCTGACCACCAGGGGGCGACTCCTCTGGTTGTATAGAAGTCTCATGTGTTAAAGCTGCAATCTCTCTCTCCTGACCACCAGGGGGCGACTCCTCTGGTTGTATAGAAGTCTGTGATTCATGTGTTCACCTGCTCAGGTGAAGCCGTCTTGCCGGTGCCGATGGCCCACACGGGTTCGTACGCCAGCACCACTTTCCCCCAGTCCGTCACGTTCTCTGGAACACAAGAACCAGGATTTATGAACCAGAAAAAAAAGTTCCTAAACTCATAAAAGTTGCCACACATCATATATATATATATATATATATATATATATATATATATATATATATATATATATATATATATATATATATATTTATGTATATACCAATAAAAATAATAATAAATACATTTTTTTAAAAATCTGGAAAATAAAATAAACATAAATTGTATAAAATAAAAAGTATCAAGAGAATAAATAAATAATAATAAAAATCTTAAAACGTGTCTCTTTACCTGCGATGACCTGTGTCTGAGCGTAGACGACTTCTTCGGTGGTGCCGGCCTCGCGCTGCTGCAGCTGCTCCCCGACGCAGGCGACCACGGCGAGGCCGCCGGCCAGAGCGTGAGCCACCTGAGGGCGACGTTAATGCTCACCAGGGTTTCATGGTGCCGTCAGTGCGATTATTAATGTCTGCACAGCTGAGTAAACCAATGCTTAAACAGCTACTTTCCATAAAGGACGATATAGATTCATAGGAATTCATTTTAATAAACATTCTCATACGAGCGTTTTGCTTCTCACCTTCTCACCGATCAGCTCGTCACTTTCCCCGAAGACGTGGCGACGCTCAGAGTGACCCAGGATCACCCAGTCGGCCCCGCAGTCCTTTATCATGGCCGGACTGGGGGAGAGGACAGGGTTTAGTCAAGACCACCAAGACCAAGACCAAGACCACCGAGACCAAGACCACCGAGACCAAGACCACCGAGACCAAGACCACCGAGACCAAGACCACCGAGACCAAGACCAAGACCAAGACCACCGAGACCAAGACCAAGACCACCGAGACCAAGACCACCGAGACCAAGACCACCGAGACCAAGACCAAGACCAAGACCACCGAGACCAAGACCACCGAGACCAAGACCAAGACCAAGACCACCGAGACCAAGACCAAGACCGAGAAATGTGTAACGTGCAAAATATTCCTCTTTATTCACCTCTTTTATTTCCATATATATCTCCACACACACACACACACACACACACACACACACACACACACACACACACACACACACACACACACACACACACACACACACACACACACATCTAGGACCGGGTGACGACTAGAACCCACGAGAGGCTCCATCTAGGACCGGGTGAGGACTAGAACCCAGGAGAGGATCCGTTCAGGACCGATTAAGGACTAGAACCCAGGAGAGGATCCGTTCAGGACCGATTAAGGACTAGAACCCAGGAGAGGATCCGTTCAGGACCGATTAAGGACTAGAACCCACGAGAGGCTCCGTTCAGGACCGGGTGAGGACTAGAACCCAGGAGAGGCTCCATTCAAGACCGATTAAAGACTAGAACCCAGGAGCGACTCCGTTCAGGACCGATTAAGGACTAGAACCCAGGAGCGGCTCCGTTCAGGGCGAGGTACCTGATCTCCCCTGTGAACGCCCCCTTGGCCTCCTTGTAGCAGTTCTGGGCCGCGACCCCGATCCTGAGATCCAGACCGGACCGGACCAGGTCCAGGTAGATGGAGGGAGCGCCGCACACCACCTCTGGGAAGAACCAACCCCATCATCATCATCATCATCATCATCATCATGCATGATTGTAAATCCTCCTCCATGTTGCGTTGTGTTCATGGTATCCATTATTAATCTTCAATGCAACTATGCATAGAAAAAGAAAAAGTGCAACTATGTGGCTGTGAGAAGCAGATAATAATAATAATAATAATAATAATAATAATAATAATAATAATAATAATAATAATAACAACATTATTTACGTAGCACATTCAAAGACAGAGTTGCAGACAAATCAAAAGCAACATAAAGGCAATATAACAATAAACTAAGGTAAAATGTAAACACAATAAAAACAATCGATATGATAATAAGAACAAGCTAATAAGTCAAAATAGGGTTTTTAGAAGTGATTTAAAAAGAGATTCTGATTCTGCAAGATAAATGGACGATTTAAACATTTATTCAGAGAAAAAAACTCAAAAACTGTTAGAAATTGTCTGAGATTTATCAACAATTTTAAATAAAAACTCAAATAATTAGTTAAACATGTTTTTGAAAGATACATTTACACATTTTATTTGTTAAATGTTGTTATGTACATTCATAAATAATAATATAATGAATATATTTTGCAGTGTTTTTGTGCCTTAGGACTTTTTTTTCTTGCTACTAGGACTAAGAAAATCCAAAATCTCATAAATTCTGATATTTTTCACTTTTACTTTAAACCTACAATGGCCTTAATATGAAACCTCATAAATATGTTCCATTAGCATGTCCTCCTTGTTTACATCATAAATAAAACACCTGAGATATGAGTATCTTTTGTAGGACAGGAGCTCTGGGATTAGAAAGTTCCACTAATCATAGCTGCCGATGCGTAAAGTGGAGTAAAAACAAACACACAATATGATATAAATAATATAAATATAGTGGAGTAGAAGTACTTGAGTAAATGTACTTAGTTACTCTCCAGCTGTGAGGATAAACCATGACGTCAGAGGCCTCCAGGCACCTCATCCTGACCGCGTGACTCACAATGTCTGTCTGGCTTTATATCGATTGTTTTATGGATGCATCTCTGCATCACAACAACAACAACAACAACAACAACAACAACAACAAGCGCAGGTGCGTCGTCATCGCGTCGGTTACCTGTCCGCTCGTCCAGGCTCGCGGTGTTCAGGCTGCTCATCAGCCGCTGCAGGCTCTCCTTGTCGCCGTTCATCTTCCAGTTTCCTCCCACGAAGAAGCCCCGGAGCGCCATGGCCGGCCGGAGGTGAAGGTTACCCGGGAGAGGAGCGGTGCGGTGCGGGGCGGTGCGGGGCCGGAGGAGCACTTCAGCTGCGGGACAGTGTGCACTTTAAGGGCGCTCGGAAATATGAGAACTCAATGTAGGGTGAACGAGAACGACGTCCCTGTTCTTCTTGTTTGGGTTTATGAAGAGAGTCCAACAGCTTTGTGGCGCATTACCGCCACCTGCTGTTACTGTGAGGTACGACAGTCTCTTCTTGACTGTTTGTATTACTGTTATTACTGTTTATTTATATAAACATATACATAAGTCAATTTTTAGTGACTTGATTTGTATTTACTATGTGTCTCTTGCTGCTGTAATCCTAATTTCCCCACTGCGGGACCAATAAATGATTATTTTATATTTATATGTTAACATTGTTGAGGACATAAAACATGACGAACACAATGTGATTGCTATTACTATTTTTACATTTAATGCATTTCAAACACAACTTGTCCCCCCAACTGACAAGTAAAATACTGAAAAAAGTAAAATAAAAATAAACTGTTATAATTGCACGTGCATGTTTTATACTCTCAATGAAACACAGAATGATGCATTCAGTGTGTCCATTTACGGTAGTTTTTTCTACCTGTTTTCACTTTGTCCTGATGGAGCATTGAGTGTCATGGAGGAGGGAAACATTAACGTAAACCATTTCTGCATAACAGAATGTGAAAGTGAAGGAGTCTGAATACGTTGGTTCCCTTTACATTATTGGACTGTAAACCCACTAGGTGAACTACTTTCACAGTAAGTTACTGTATACTTTTTTAAAGTAAATGATTGTGAAACTGCAACTGTGACCTCACTGTAGTTATGCCTGTATATTACTGTGATTTAGGGAATTCTACCGTAGAACTACCGTAGGTATACTAACTAACCTCACAGGTAAATAATCTGATTTACCATTACTGTGCTGCTGGAAAATTACAGTTTTTATACGTTAACCCATCCATAACTTTGATCAACAATAAGGTTGAATTGTAATAAAACAAAAACACATAATGTATATTTTTTGAAGCTAAACTACTGCTTTAATGAAACTAATTCAGTAAGGGAGTGAAGGGCTGCAACTCGTCTGTTTTTTGGTTTCCATCTCTTGGTTCACTGCACCGCCACAATGTGTGTGTGTGTCTGTTGTGAGTCATGCTGCTGCTGTGTGTTGACCTTGTAAAATGAAAACTCCCCTCCGGACTAGTTTGTCCACCGGAGCTGAAGCGCTTTGCACCTGCAGGGGACAAATGGAACTGCATGCACGCGTAGAAATACATATTTACCAAAGTAGTTTTTTAGTATCGTATTCAAGACCGTAAACTTGTTTAGGTCCAGTTGAGCCCCAGACTTTTTCATCAAACATTTCAAATGGTGTGCATACCCATACTAAATACAGAATATCCGTAGGTTTAGTTCCACTGAAAGCAAAAATGCCCTAACTTTCCTCCTGGACCTTGAACGCCTCTGGTTCCACAACAGAGAAGCTCTGCTCAAGGCAAGCAGATGCACCAAAACATACCAAGCAAGTATCATTTCGTAAGTCATATTTCAGTTTTCTGGCTGGAAACAAATGTAATGTGGTTGATATCTGGCTGAGGCTTTTTCTGACTGTGGTTTTGGCGCAATTGTCGGATTCCGTAGGTCGTAAGCTTTCCAGGAAGGTTTGGCATCAAGCTAGGGATAGGAACATTCATAATTTCATAACTTGAGCAGCCGTCTCAAGTCATATTTATGGTGTATGTTAATATTTATGTTTGAATTGTGTTCTAAACATGTAAAATTGACTTATTTTTGCTGTCACATCAGTGGCTCTGGCATCGATTAGTACGAGGACTTGGACAGTGAGGAAGACGTCTTGATGAAGAATTCTGCCCCCAATTTTGGGGCACCTGGGGTTTATTTAATGAAAACGCACAAACACACCGACTCGGACAAGGTGTCAATGCAGAATTCTATGTTTATTAGAAAGATCTTCAACAAACATTTCGTCTTTTTACAGAGGAACTGCACAAGTGTAAAAGCACTACAAAATGCAGCTGAACCCGGGGGAGTGACATGAAGAGTACAGGTCTTTTACAGAGTGCCACCTCCACCGCTCATCTCGTCGTCTTGGTGCGTCATCGTGTTTTTTGAGACGGGGGGAGGGGGAATGAAACAGCACCCGCCATCTTGGATCAAAGTCTGCCGGTGGTCGGCAGGGGACCCAAGATGGCGGCTCTACCGTACACGCATGGTCTGGATATGTGCAGCCCCCCAAAAAACAACCCCAAAATAAAATAAAGAAAAAATAAAGACACTGTACATCGACTCTCCATCCTAATGTGTTACACTATAAAATACAAATAAATGTACATATCAATCTTTCATCTAGATAAGTGCAGGGCTCTTTTACAGTTCGAAGACAATACAAATAGATGTGTCATCCTACAGTCTTATTTTCAATATTCAAGTGTTCTTTCTGATTCTTTTTTATTGTCAAAAATCTATACGTGTTTAATTTACATTCTTGATAAGAGCTTATTTTATGCTCGGTAATCATTTTGAATAATGTGCTATTTTTTACATGTTTTTTTTCCTCATTTTTCCTTAAATTGTCCCGACAACAATGAAACTCTCTTGTACACAGCGGGATGCATCGGGATGCAGCTTCTTTTCTTTTTTTTTTTTACCTGATGCCATTTATACAACGGGACTCATTCGCAACCTCTCGTGTTTTTGCATCCGTGAACGAGGAAGACGAAGAGAGGGAGCGAGAAAGAGAGGAAGATCTGCACCGAATATCCGCCAGCCCCACTTGTCTAGTAGTTTGTTTCCCTCTCTCCTTGACCTCTCTGTCTCTTCATCCTTTTCCTTCCCCTTTCCTCCTCTTCCTCCCTTCCACCTCCTCCCCCTCCCCACCGGCCCGGTGCTCTCCTCAGTTCCACAGTTTGAGGAAGCTGTCCCAGGATCCTGTGCAGACGCCCATGCCGTCCACGGGGACGCCGGTGCAGCTCACCCTGTTGTCGTGGCCGGACAGCACACCTGAGAGGAGGAGGAGGAGGAGGAGGAGGAGGAGGAGGAGGAGGAGGAGGAGGAGGAGGAGAGGAGAGGTGGAGGAAGAAGAGGAGGAGGAGACGAGATGAGAGGAGAAAGAAGAGAGAGAAAAGAAAAGGAAATGAAAGGAGGAGGAGGAAGAGGAAGAGGAGGAGGAGGGGAGAGGAGACGAGATGAGAGGAGAGAGAAGAGGATGTGAGAAGAGAGAAAAGAGAGAACAGGAAATGAGAGGAGAGAGAGAGAGAAAAGGAAAGGAAATTAAAGGAGAAGGAGGAGGGGAGAGGAGAGGTGGAGGAGGAGGACGAGATGAGAGGAGAGAAAAGAGGATGAGAGAAGAGAGAAAAGAGAGAGAAAAGGAAAGGAAATGAGAGGAGAGAGAAAATAAAAATAAATGAGAGGATAGGAGAGAGATAAAAGGAAATGAAAGGAGGAGAGGAGAGAGAAGAGAGGTTAGGAGGAGAGGAGAGGAGGAAGAGGAGGAGGAGATGAGATGAGAGGAGAGAGAAGAGAGAGAAAAGAAAAGGAAATGAAAGGAGGAGGAGGGGAGAGGAGAGGTGGAGGAGGAGGAGGAGATGAGACGAGATGAGAGGAGAGAGAAGAGGATGTGAGAAGAGAGAGAAGAGAGAGAAAAGAAAAGGAAATGAGAGGAGAGGAGAGAGAGAAAAGGAAAGGAAATTAAAGGAGGAGGAGAGAGAAGAGGAGGGGAGAAGAGAGGGAAAAGGAAAGGAAATTAAAGGAGAACAGGGGAGAGGAGAGGAAACAAGGGCAATGGGGGAGAGGAGAGGAAAGGAGAGGAAAGGAAAGGAAGAGTAGAGGAGAGGAGAGAGTTTACATTTTGTAGTCATTTTAAGACAAACCATGATGTTTTTACTTAACATAACCAAGTATTGTTCACATTTCAAACTGTAATAACAACCGTAATTCTTGAGAAAATAAGTTTCTCTTGAAATATGATTATTTAATGGGAGCGTATGTAACCTCTAGACTTTTTAACTGGCGATGCTGGTGCTGTTTTTCAACACGTTCCTTCTGCATGTGAATACATACTTTTTTTTATACATGTTCTTCATTCTTAGCCTTTTCTTTCATCAACACTCACCAACTTTATCTCCCTTCAGTGAGTCCCAGATGTGGCAGTTGAAGTCGTCGTAGCCGGCAAAGATCAGGCGGCCTGAGTTGGAGAGCGCCACAGACGTGACGCCGGCGTTCAGGCTGCTGTCCTGGTAGGTCATCACCTCCTGGTCGGAGCGCAGGTCGTACATCTTGCAGCTGCAGTCGTCGGAGCCGGTGATGAAGCACTTTCCATTGGGGAAGTACTGAGGAACGTGTACGTGATGATTTAGATAATAATAATAATAATAATAATAATAATAATAATAATAATAAAGGACATTCTTTAAACTTTTAGTATCCAGGGAGGATTTGAAAAAAGAGACGCCCTGATTGCACTGAACACAGGGATGTGCCTTGCTCTAGAGTAGCTCGTGGTGGAAAGGATATAAATCAGATATATTCTACCTGTCTGGGGGAAAAAAGGTTTTCTTTGTAGTTGTTGTGTGTCTGTAGTCATTTTGTATCTCTTTGTAGTCATTTTGTATCTCTTTGTAGTTGTTTAATGTTTCTTTGTAGTTGTTTTGTATCTTTTTGTAGCCATGTTGTCTCTTTGTAGTCATTTTCTGTCTCTTTGTAGTTGTTCGATGTCTCTTTGTAGTCATTTTGTATCTCTTTGTAGTTATTTTGTATCTCTTTGTAGTTGTTTACTGTTTCTTTGTAGTTGTTTTGTATCTCTTTGTAGCCATGTTGTCTCTTTGTAGTCATTCTCTATCTCTTTGTAGTCATTTTGTCCCTTTGTAGTTGTTCGATGTCTCTTTGTAGTTATTTTGTATCTCTTTGTTGTCATTTTTGTTTCTGTAGTTGTTTTGCATCTCTTTGTAGTCATGGTGTATCTTTGTAGTAATGTTGTCTCTTTGTAGTCATGTTCTCTCTTTGTTGTCGTTTGTCGTATCTTTGTAGTTGTTTTGTGTTTTTTTGTAGACATCTTGTGACATCTTTGTTGTCATTTTAGTAGTTGTTTTCTCTGCGTAGTCATTTTGTGTTTCTTTGCAGTTGTTTTGCGGTTATTTTAGTTGTGGTGCTTATCCACGTTAGAGGTTGCCTGTCCATCCAAAAACCCAATTAACATCCAAAGAAACTGATCAAAGTTATACAATGTTATTTCTGGTGTGCGTTTGATGTGTTGTGGGATCCTCACAGAGATGGAGTTGATGTCGCTGGTGTGTCCGGAGAAGGTCTGCTTGCAGGTCCCTTCCCTCAGGTCCCACAGCTTGGCCAGAGAGTCGCAGGCTCCAGAGATGAAGGTGTTCATGTCGTCGGAGAGAGCCAGCGACATGCAGTCTCCAATGTGGTTGGTGAAGATGGTCTTCTGCTTGCCAGTCTCCAGGTCCCACAGACAGCTGGGGAGGAAGAGGAAGTTTTGAGTGCAAAAATTAACTTATAAATGGCCGTTCTGGGCAGGTTTTCCCTCGAGTCCATTTCATATGTGGCCCCGTGAAAACCTTCTTGTTCTTTGCTAAGAAACTGTAGTATGACAAATTAAATAAGTTGACTGTGGGGTAATGCTATTATAAAGATAATCATAAATATTCTGAGTGACTTGAAAAAAATGTCATAGCAGAAATATGAAAAACACAGTTGGATAATAATTGTGAATCCCAATTATTTTGGCCAGGATAATCCGGACATGTTATTTTCATATGGTCCCAATGATATGTTATTAAGTTGATATGTTGATAAGTGACTGACAATAGAAAACATTCTATTTCCATAATGGGTTTTCAAAAATGGTGTATAATTTTGTAATATTTGCATTTGAGCGTCACGTCAGTGGCAAGAAAAGTGGCAAAAAGAAACCTGATCACTGAAAACATTTTGGTCAACTATCTTGTTTTATATTTCTACCTTCGTTGAATTTTCTGCCTTATGCAAGATCTATTTGGCTGTATGGAAAATATAGTCTTCATATATTGTTAGATATATGATCTAATTAATGCAACATTTGAAGGCCAACATTTACATTTGTTTCCCCCTTTTGGTTTTGACAAGTGATTCACAGAACAAGTATACGTACTGCACATCTTTCTTGCATTGCACTTCATTTAGATAACCCTGTATTGTGGCTGAAGGCCAAAGGATCAACTCACCAGGTGGTGTCACCAGAGGCAGTCAAGATCTCAGTGTCACTAAGGAAACGAGCGCAAGACAGGTAGCCTGGGAAGAAAAATCAAGTCAGTTCATTTCATGCTTTTATGTAACGCAAACTTCATTCCAATTGATTTCATCCTCACCTGTGTGTGCGTCCAGCTCCCTGAGGGTCTTGGGGCTGGCGGACTTGATGTTGGACACCGTGCACATGTTATCCAGACCGCCACTGGCCACCAGGTTACCAGAGGGGGCTAAGGCGACGCTCATCACCCAAGCTGACTTTAGTGGGACAGCAACCAACTGGGAAGTGGGAAACATTGAGTTTAGTTGAATCAAATATAGTGTTGCAGGAATGAGACCTAAAAGAGTCAACGTTTATTTTTGCCACTTCCGGTTTCATCAGCTTGAAGTCAATGTGTTTTTGGTTGGATCTCTGAAATATAACTTCCATACCTCTATAAAATAGGTCAGTATAAAAAAAGGCGGTTGTTAATAAATGGTGAAATGAGACGACTAAACGTGACCATGACGACCAGTCCGAATTTAGCTTTGTTGTGGTGACATGAAGTCATGTGACTGTGATGTAGTTCCGTTAGCTTTTTACTTCTGGCGATTATATCAACTTGTTTAAAGTCATATAAGTGGTGTTTGCCAAAGAGTTTATTGGCAATAATCCAAAATACAATTATTAAACAATCCCATTGGCTTTTGTTGAGGAAACCCGTGTGATGCTAATTGCCTTTTGGACTACAAAAATAGGTCATCTCTGCATCACTCTATACGGGTTTAACATACACTTTGTGTTTATACGCTGCAAACACAATTTGTAGTAAGATCAGTCAATCGTCTTATATCTTGCTGGTTGTACTGCTTCTTGTTTGTTTCTTTTGTTTGTGTGTTTTATACAGTCAATCATTACAATACAATACAATATTCTATGTAATATACAAAACAGAAAGACTGAAAAGGTATAGATAGAAGCAAAACATGCTTCTATATTCCTATCCTCTTAGCAACGTCATATCAAGATTTAACTGATGGATTACAGCCTAATGCATGATAGATTAGGTAAAATTAAAAACCTTTAATTAAACAAGTTTAGGACACTTGCCTCTTGTAACAGTTATTTTAAATTGAGCAACTTCAAAAAATAAAATCACATTTGGTTCTACCTCACCAAGAAATGAATTATATATATACATATATACGTATATATACGTATATACATATATATATATATATATATATATATATATATATATATATATATATATATATATATATATATATATATTAATACTTGAAATACCTTTTAGAGTACTTTCTCCACCACTGGATGTCAGTGTATCTCCGCACCGACACCATAACCTCTGCTGATAAAACCTTTGCAATACAGATTTAATATAAAATAAAGAGTACGTGATCTCACCTTGTTCCCTGTGAAGGTGTCCCAGACCAGAAGCTTGCCATCCTGTGATGCACTGACCATTTGCCTGTGAGGGAGATTAGAGAGTTATGAAGCATCACACAAATAATAATACAAAGATTAGAACCTATAAATACTGAACAACCAGAAGTATCAGACCAATGAATTACATTGTGTCTTAATGCCTTTTAAGTTAAGGTGTTTTATGTTCTTTGATAGGAAAGATGCAATTTAACGTTGAATTTCATACAAAAAGAGGCAATTACCCAAACCATTATCCAAAATGGTGAATGGACGGACCTTTTACCAAATCATGGTTTACTGGGACACATTACCAATTCATGGTTTACTGGGACCCTTCACCAAATCATGGTTTACTGGGACACTTTACCAATTCATGGTTTACTGGGACAATTTACTAAATCTTGATTTACTGGGAGACTTTACCAATTCATGATTTACTGGGACCCTTTACCAAATCATGGTTTACTGGGACACCTTACCAAGTCATGGTTTACTGGAACAATTTCCTCAGATTGTTGTTTACTGGGACACTTTAACATAATATGTTTACTGGGACGATCTTACAGATAGTGGTTTACTGGGACCCACTAACAGATTGTGGTCCTGTCAACCTCCTTCTCACCTGGAGTCAGCGGCCCAGTGCAGGGAATAGATTTTAGCCAAGTGTCCCTTGAGTGTCTTCCTTAGCTTCAGCTGGACTCGGCTCACGTCGGATGCCCCTCCTGATGCTGCTGACATGCCGCCATCATTCACAGCCTTGCGGGCCGCCTGGTGGTCACACAGGGAATTACATGTTGGGGTGAAAGAACAGAGATGAGAAAAAGAAAAGAGGGAGAACTTTAAACTTCACTCAGACCAACAAATGTCATCCCAACCTGCAGCTTGAAATTGAGTTTATTAAGATTATGTTATGCAGGATGAATTTCGATCTGACCCTGACAAACAATAGAACAGATTTGTAGGTGCTATGTAATTAATTTAAAGGGATGGAGATAAGTTAGTGTTTCACATATGGTGGTACCAGTACCTCAAGTGGTACTTTAGAGTACTGCAATGGGTACCTGAGATTTTTCCCCATCATGCACAATTCCCCAAAAATATAATAAATTCAAATACACATGTATATATACGTTTAATGAACCATGTTTTATATTCAATATTCCTATTTTCAAAGTAATCGTTAACTGGCGTAAACTGTCAACTACAGCATTTCAGAGGGGGTACAAACGTTTGAAAACCACTGAATTGTGAAAGTTGTATCATCATTGCTAGTACTAGTAATGGTATTTTCATTTATTGCACTTGTAATAGTACTAATAGTAATGTGATAGAGAACATATTGGCAACAGTAGATTGTAATAATACTAGTGGTAGTGTACATTATGTATATTTTTCCTTTATCACTGTCACATTAAAACAATGTACTTTCAAGTAAACTAAAATAGTAACTGTTTCTTTATGGTTTAAGAAAATGCTCCTACTCCTTTAGTGAAATAAACCTTTATAAAACGGGAAGTGCCTGAAACACTCAGAGCTTTTCTGTAATCGTGAGCATCCCATCGCTTCCCCATTTAAAGAAAAAACACCTTTGCTCACCTCAATCTGTGTACGGAGGCCGTCGCACTCCTTTTTCAGCGCATCAATTTCAGCTTTCTCAGCTGCCATGGCGACGGTTGTTTGGGAATGTTAACTGACGGGAAAAAAGAAACTGTCAATCTGGAAAAAAGAGGAAAAGAGAGGAAAAAACAAAGAATGAAATGTGTTAGTTATGTCAAGTATAAACAAGTCAGCACCACAACTGCTGAAGGAATTCACCGCCTCGGGCAATATTGCTGTCAAACTCCTGCCGTACATCACGGCCCAGTGCAGGTACACAGAGATCACAGCCCAGTGCAGGTACACAGAGATCACTGCCCAGTGCAGGTACACTGAGATCACAGCCCAGTGCAGGTACACAGAGATCCACTGTGCATCACTCAGTGACCCAGATACCTTGATCAGGATGCTGTTACACCATCACGTCTAGATTAGACACCTACTTGACGACGTAATTCCTCCCTAAACCAAAGTTGTAATACAGTTAGCTCTCATGCTGGTCCATCTATGATGGGCAGAGTGTGAAGGGAGAGAGAGATGAAGAAGAAGATGAAGAAGAAGAAGAGGAAATAAAGACAGAGGGATAAAAGAATGACAACGTGAGGGGAAAACTGTGTTCATAGAGGGAAATAAATAAAGGAAAAACAGAAAGATAGTACAAAGAATAACAGAGACAGGATAATAAAATAGTATTTTATGAAGGAAAGAAGCAAAGGAGGGAAGGGAGTGAAAAAGAGAGCTAAAGCCAGACTTTATCTCAAGGTGTAAAACTACACTTCTCTGAACTCGTCTCACAACATAAAAAAATCACCAGAAAATCCAGCAAATCTCCTCTATATTTTATTATTTTATTTCTGTATTTTCATGCCTTTTATGTGCAAACGTTCTTGGCAATTAACTGTTTCTGATTTCACTTTTTCTGGGATCTTTTGGGATTAGCTTCTCCTTTCCTTTTGTCAATAATTTCCAGATTAAATCAGTTTTGGTTACTTATTAGCTAACTAATAAAATGTACAGGCAACAGCAGAGAGAGAAGCGTCGAGTGGCTGCGTTTCTAGACATTTTACTCCTGGCATTAAATGTCCTCGCTGTCGTTACTTTACTTCCACATCATTGTCATTTCAAGCCCTGCGTGCAGAAGTTAAGTGTACGTGCCTAATACTAATTCTGTAATAGGATAGTGTCGCCTGATTTATTTAACCCCAACAACCTCCTGCTTCATGGTAAGGAAAGTCTTTCATCGCTAAAACTCTGCACCAATGATATTATTGTTGATGATAAAACGTGGATTCAATGCATGGTTGAGAAAATGCAAAAATGTATTTAGTTGGTCACAGAAAATAACTTTAACCACTTGTTGCCTAAATGCTTTATGCGACAGGTTCCTCACCCTCTCTATTTATAATTACGATTAAACATTACTAATTTGCCATGGTAGAAATAATAATGATTTAATATGGTGATGCAGAAGTCAGACAGGAACATGTTTTAACTTAACTTTCTCGGTTCCACCTTCTCAAATGCTTTTGATTTGCAGATTTTCTCTCTTTTATATCATCATACATCTGATATCTAGAGGTTTTAAAAATGTTCAGTGGACTTTAAGATGTCATCTCGGCAAATTCTGACATCCATTTCCCCCCGTTTTCTGACATTTTAATAGACTGAACACTTCAAAAATAATGAAAAGATCGATCAAAAGAATAATTAGGAATGTAAAGCTGCAGCCCTACACCCGTGTCTTTCACAATGCAATCAAAGGATCACTTGACCAGAAGAAGTGAAGGGTCAGGATGAGGCCCACATGCAGCCTGTGGCAGGATGCAGGGTGGAGGATATGGGAGGGGCAAGCGGTGGCAGGGTGGATTGCTACAGGGCTTTAAATCCGGGGCAGGAGATCTTAAAGGAAGCTTTACCGGTCAAATCTCCTGTCATCCGATTACCGACTGCTCTTTACCCCGGGATCAGAGACGCGGGGAGGGAGGGAGATGTGGCGTCGCTGTCACAGTCCAACATCAGCGGCTCCTCCCCGACGCTACCGTTCTCTTATTCGCCGAGAAACGATGTACAAAAAAAAAGTTTCTACTCTCAAGTGGAAACGTTTTTCTAGAAGAATTGCCGAAAAACAATCGGCAAAAGTCGCATCGCTACGAAACAAAAGCCCGTTTTGCGATAGCAACCCAAGCGACATCACACCTGCGGCACAGACATCCGCAAGCCTGAGCGAGCTGCAGGAGGTCCTGCAGCCTGATCTATCCTGTGGGATAGATCAGGCTGCAGCTTACTGCTGACTCACCTGAGGAAGCAATCCTCTTTGGCAGCTTCACCGCAATCCAAAGATCACCTTCGAAGGGTTTACGGAATCGTTACTTTGGATGCAATGGTGCACTGATTCTATCGCTCTTATAACAAAACGATGCTTCACGATGCCTTTATGAAGAAGCGTTAGGCGCCTGTAGAGCGGAGACGGCTTCTCGCGCTGGATTTTACAAAACATTTGCGAGCCTTGGAGGAAAGCTCACGCTTCTCCAAGACCACTGCAGCGTGCGTGTGCAGCTTTTGTCGGAAAATCCCCAAATAACAGAGATTATTCCCACAATTTTCCTGTGTTGCACGGTGAAGCAAAAGTCCACTTCCTGTTTTGGTTATTTATTCATCCTCACAAAAGCAAAGCAAATCCACTTCCTTTCTTTACAACCTCACAAACTTAGAGGACGCAAACGTTCTCCAACCGCAGAGGAAGCGCCTGAGGAGAGGAAGCGTAGCAAGAAGGAACTCACCTTGTTTTCCTCCTGCACCTCCGGCTCTGCGTTCCCCTTTTGAGCTTTTTTAGATTCCACAATCCCAGGGTGCACAACCTGCTCGCGGGCTCCTCCAACGCTCTCCCCCGGCAGACTGATAGCAGCTTACTTGTGAGAAACTCTCTCTTTCTCCCTCCCTTCCTCCACAGTGAAGAACAGATGAGGATTGGAGGGGATGAAGGAGATAAGGGATGAAGGGATAAAGCTCAAAGATGGAAATAGAGAGGGAAGGTAGAGGGAGAGAGAAAGACGGGGAGAGAGGGAGCGCGGCGAGAGGAGGCAGGTAAACCGATTGGAGGGAGGAAAGGAGGTCATGAGGTCAAAAGACAAGAGCAGGTGAAGAAACAAGAAGAAGGCAGGAGGAGAAAGGGAACAGCTGGAGGTGAAATGTGAGAATATGAGAGAGGAGACCAAAGATTGTGCAGGTTTTTAGAGAAACTACACCTGTTGCACTTGGAAATTAGGCAACGAGGGAAGGAATATGAAAGAGCAAAACGGGTTTTTAATGAGTTTCAGGTGTAACGACAGCAAGCTAACGTAAAAAGAAGTGCAAAAGAATTGGCCTGAATCCAACTATTGGTCAACCATTTGCGACCACTTTTTCATCTTTTCTTTTTTCTATACTTTTTCATTTCTTCAGTTCACATGATTTTCAGGATATGTCCGCCGTGTCCTATATGTGACAACGGAGAGGTGACATTGCACTCGGGTTCCTGGCATTGCGCTGCATGCGTTCTGTCAGGAGGCCGGAGGCAGGATGGACGGTGTGGGGCGGATGTGGACGTGGGTGAATTGGTTTGTCAGAGCTAATGAGCTGAGCCCGGTTAATCAGGGACTAATGGGATATCCGGGGACGGCCAATCTCGTTAGGGAATTAGAGCAGGTCAGGCCGAACATGCGTCACACCTGACACAGGCGAGGCGAGGCAGAGAACTCAAGTGGATCAAGAGTCAAACGCAGATTTTCGATGGCCGCTGCTTTTTTTGAAACTTTAATTCAAAATGGAAAGAGTTTCAAATGCTTTCTTTCGTGAGGCGAAAGGCTCAGCGCCTTGGAAGTGATCTCTTTATGAGGATGGATGAGATCCAAGAGCAGGAGGTCGATTTTGAGTCGATCCACGACAGGAAGTTGAGCCGGTATTGCTCTCCAATGAGAAACGATCGTTGGTCCAGAACTTCCACAGCTTGTGGAGCTACGTGTTTATTGTCTACGCCGAGTATTCATAAGCAAGTTCCTATCAGAACTATATCGGCTCAAAGTCACCAGTTAACGCGGTCGCTGGTGAAACCAAAACACCCGTTTCTCTGAAGCGGTGCCGATCCGGTCTGAACCGCTGCTGAAAGAAAGATTCTGACAACAGAACAAGAAACAACCAGATATGTGATGCCGGGAATCTGTTTTAATGTTGAGCTTTTCGATCTCGTCTGGATTAAAGAGGCAAAACGGAATTTCTGCATCGCTGTCTTGAGGCAGCAGAAAGAGAGTAAAAAACAAACTAGTCTAAAATAAACGGTGCAGTATTTGTTGTCCAAAGTCCAAAAGTCAAAATATATTCGTATCCTACGAAACTAGGTTCCCATTGAACATGACTCAACTTTTTTTTCTCGGTTATGTTTATGCAACAAAAGGACTTGGTTGGGTTTAGGAAAACAGAACATTTGTTACGTTATTGTAGTTACGGTCGTCTTTTAGTTCATTAATAATACATTTTATTTATATAGCACTTTTAAAATTTCCCGAGCAGGTCAGTGAGGTAGTTCAGAGTCCCGTGTCGGGCCAATATATCCACCATGTGCTATGTATTTGAAATATGTCAAAAAACTAAAGGAATCTGGGAGGAAATGGGGAAAATACCGTTGTGTTGTATAGTAAAGGACAACTTAAAGAGACACGACATGACAATCTGACACACTATCAGTTCATGAAGTTAAAATAATCATTTTTTTAGCTCTGGGTTGGTCTCTACCAATTCCTTTATGAAACATCCATCGTAGCATCAAGAGCGGTACCGTGCATACAGGGAGGAGGTCAGGGCGGATGGATGGGTCCAAAAACAGCAGACTTTTACCCAGAAGACCTCTGGTTGTGTATATCGCCACTTCTGCAGCTATAACAACCCAAACCGCCATCTTCTCCGAATGCTATAACCACGTAGCTCCGTTGCCTAAACGCTGCAGGAGAACCGTTTGCGTTGCTTGTGGACATTCGGAGAAGAACAAACTAACTTTCTGCACGACGTCAGAGATGTTGCAGGAGGAGACGACGCACAGAACGAGTTTTCGTTGAGACCCTAAAACCACCAACGTGGTCTTCAGCCAAGATCAAGATTTCCAAAAAGAAAACGCTTTACATGAGTTATATCCGTCCCCGTTGCCTCGTTACTACACCGCAGCTCTAAGCCACAAGACTCGTTCTCATTGGCTGAAAAAGCTGCTAATCCAGCCTTTGACTTCATGATGACATCATCTGTGGAGGTTTGATGGCCTCCTCTAGGGGGGACGTTAAGCTTCACCCCTCGGACCACGTCTTTTTTTAGCAATTGACGCAACGGCGACATACATCGCCCTGAAGCAAGGCACATGCGTTCTCACTGCATGTTTTATTTATTTATTTGTTTATTTTGCAGGGACGATGAACACCAATCAACAGTAGAACTGTGAGCGAGCTAGCGTTAGCCAGAGAAGCTAAGTGTCATCTCAGATGTCCATCATAGAATACACTCAGTATCTACAAAGGTTTTTAGCTATCAGATTTGTGCGTCTGTTCTTTGAGTAAAACATGTGTGTGTGTGTGTGTGTGTGTGTGTGTGTGTGTATGTGTGTGTGTGTGTGTGTGTGTGTGTGTGTTCCACTCGCTTCTTCTTCTATGAAATGATACATGAGACAAAAATGTGAAAATGTTTGCATTAAATAAAATGTTCAGCATGATCACAGTTTGTCTTATATATTTATTTGTGTTCAATTTGGGATTTATTTTTTACGCACAAAACCAAACTTTTAAGTTTCAATGAATCAACTTCAACACTTAATGGGAAGAATTATTGCAACATGCAAACCTTGCCTGAATGTATTGGCACCTCACTTAAGTTATTCATTTATAATAATACAATTTATTATTTTTCAATGTCATGTACTACCCTTTAAAACCTTGAAATAAAACACGTTTTTTTTTTATTCTACATGATATTTACTGGAGACAGCACGAGTGATCGTACCTATTAATCATTTGAGTACCACGTGGACGTTTTTCTATATTTTCTGCATTTTTCTGTTGCTTATGCTTCTTAAACAGACATTTTTCTTGTCGGGTTCCTGAAACTAAAAACTGGTCCGTTGTTTGATTTGTTGAAGGGCCGATATCCCTCTCAGCCTGTAATCTGGGCTAATGAGCTGTGACAGGAGAGGCTAGCTGACTTCCTGGTAACTGGCCGTGGTAACGAGCTCAGAGGGAAGAAGGAATACAACAAAAGCCACATCGGCTTCTTCATCCAGGAAGTGGATGAGCTGTAGACAATATGTGGAGAAGAAGAGACCAAACCACCATATAAAAGTGCATTAGTTTCTTTTTACCGATTGTCTGTGCTTTACTTTGTGTATTTGTGTACTGCTTCGTTCTTTGAAAAATAAATGTATATTTGATTTGTTTTGGCTGAAACATGTTATTCTAAGAGAAATAGCAGTTAAAATTGGATGTAAATTGCTATTTCTTTCAGTTAATCAGGTTAACATATTCTTTATTTTTTATTTTTATGTTTTTGCTTCATTTTCAGTCAAAGATGTTTTACATTTTATTTCCAAAAAAAAAAAAAACGTTTAAAATGGTCTGGTATATGTATATGTCGAGCTGAGAAAAAATAAATAAAAATATACTAATACAATATATAATAGTATGCACATGAAAGTCCTTTCCGACTTTAATGGACCAACATTGAAGCAGGAGGAAATAACTTCCATAAATTGACCTTCCTCTCTATCTGCACATTAAATGTGGCCTGCAGACTCAAATCTATTCAACTGATGGACTGCTTGTGTTAGGAGCGCCACCTGCTGGGCAACAACAACAACAACAAGGATGAGTTATAAAACCAAAGAGAAATAATTCCCACTTCACATATTACTCTCCCTCATTGTTTATATCAATAAATACAATACAAGCAGTCTGAGACATTAAGATACACAAACAATTATCATTATTATTTATTTACAAGATCCACAGGACATATTTCCACATAATTTCAAATATTTGATTCACGTTACATTCAAATGTAAAACAAAAAATTGTATGAAATTGTATAAAATTCAAATCGACTTAATCACACTTGCACACAGTCACCATGGTGACACTTGTACAGTTAACAACACGCATCAATTATAAACACTATTCATTGCCCAAAAAGTTAAAAGTTCATGTTAATATGTTACAAAATAAATGAGAACATTGATAATTATGTTGAATCCCTGATCTGTTAAACAAAAAAAAGAGGAATCATTTAAAAAATATATGATATAATGTCGTATAAGGCAAAGACAGAAAAGTAAAAACACAACAACGGAATTTTTTCAGCGTCTTTTTGGGAGAATATTAATGAAAAGTTGTATTTTTCAGTCGTGATAACTGATTTCAACATCCAGCTTCAATTTGACTAGTAGTTCTGGAAATGAAATGTCTATTTATTGTGTTTATTTTTTTTAAGACCGTAAAAGGAATAGTCCCAATAATAATCATAATAATAATAATAAGTATTTCACCAAGACAAAATAGAAACGACTGCTGCTCCAAAATAAAACGATTAGAAGATTAGTAACGTGTTTGAAAAAGCACTCGGGAAGCGCCACTTCTTCATATAATGGACTGGGGACAGACAGTGACTCACTATCGCCTCTCAAGGTTACAGGTGGTACTACAACAGCGGAAGGGGCCGAGGCTAGCTGGTTAGCATGCTAATTTCAGTCGGTATCTAAACACAGACGTCAACACTGAAACGTCTTCACATTGTGTTGAGGATGTTGTAGCTCTTTAAAAATACACCTTACATCTTTTAATGCTGATGTTCATCATATGATCAGTGACCGAGAAAATACGGAATATCTGAAGTATGAAGAAGTCATGAAAACATATGTTGATGCAGAGTATACGACTACTTCTAATTATCTCCACTAAACCCATTTTAATAAGACATACCAGTGCTTTTGAGCGGAGAGAAAGTCAGAATTACCACACGTTCATTTCATTGCATTCATCTTATATCCACCCTGTTAGATCTTACATATCTGACTGTACTTAAGTGGCGTCCGTGCACACGCTGGCGCCTCAGTGCGGCACGGCGGTGCTGGCGCCGGCGACCATCTCCTTCTCGCAGATGAAGGGCCAGTACATGGAGCAGGGCGCGTCGTACCAGCTCCGGATCGCCACCCGCTCCAACACTTGCGTTTTCACAATGTAGCCGCAGTCCCCGTTGATGTGGTTGTTGGGCTCGCCGACCTCCCAAAAGCTGCAGTTAGTAACGGGGAAAACCATTCAAATCAGCTCGCTCAGCGATATATTCAAAGGCAGAGGACAATGTGTCTGTTGCTCAACCGGCTTTGCCCGATTGGCAATTTTTGTCTCATTATTTTTGCACCATTTATTTGTAGCTTCCTCTTGGATGCGTCGCCCCACACATCCAGTGGGTTTACACGTAAATAATGAGTTTAAACGTATACATATCTGGGCTTCCTCCTCGAAGATAATCTGTCTTTTAAACAGCACATCGAGTGTCTTACAAATGAAAAGTTTTGAAAGTTAGGAGTCAATTAAACTGATTTTTTATTTATTTATTTGCTGCAAGAAGAAAATAAATAATTCCAGTGATGCATCTTTCAGCAATTGCTTATGGTTATATGTTTTATATGGATGTTCAGATGGAAGTTCAGATGCAGTATCTTGTCTCTGTTTGGGAGTTTCTGCACACGTGTTATGAACGTTGCATGTATGAAATACAATGACAGTAGTTTTTCTTAGATTTATAGAACTATAGAATGCAACATTGCTATATTTCTACATTACAGACACAGCCTTCTTCTCTATGTTCTTTACTAACGTCGAAAAATATCTATCGCTGCAACCGGAAAAAAATATGTTCACATTCTTTGAACGTTGTGCTTTTAAAGTTTATGGAACCTCATCTTTGTGTGAGCTCCATTTTAAACTAGATTACTTCATAAAGCATGCAAGATTCTAAAAGCAGGATCAATGATCATTCAAGCACTGAATGTACTTAATGTCTGATGTCTCTTTTATGGACAAATTATGTTATTATTTTTTAACTCTTTGCTGTTGAGTTTTGAAGTTATATCTGTGTTTTTATTTACGCATTCGTCTTGAAAACGTTGTCAAAGATTTTGGATAAATAAAGGTTACATCAATTGAAAATAAGTGATGATTGAGAAGGATTATTTTTGTATGAGTCTCTACATTGTTTTATGGATAATGAAATCAATCCTACTAATTTATTTCCAGAAAAACCTTCGGGATATAAAAGTAAAAAAACAAGTGGTTCAAGGTGCAAGTTCAAGGTCACGAGGAAGACGTGAAGGACATCCCAGCAGGGAAAGAGGAAGGGAAGGAACGCGGGGGGCAAAAGAGGAACGACAAAAAGGTTGGTCATCTTCAAAATGAGGAAGAGAAATCAGATGGTTATTAGAACATCTGTCGAGTTCACACGAGACGGGAAAATAAACTTCAAGAAAAGATTCAAACCAGCCGAAAGTCAGATGACTTTACGTTTTGCTCTGACACATTTGCTTTTTCATCGGAGGTCAGAGGTCAGGGTCACCCGCCGTGAAGCGGTTGCGTAACACTGCGGCTCAGAGCTGCTGCTTCAGCGGGGAGACGTGACCCTGGCCTCCCTCCAGCTGCTACCTCACATCTGGAACATCCAGGACCGTTAACTCATTCATGCACTGAGCGTCACTGTTCATTTTGACAAATAGGTTAACATAAGTAAATATTACGATACGGTTCATGTTAAAAACTATTGTAAAAAGGGCCAAAGGTGATGTTTTTAAGTTGCTTTATGTCCAACCGGGGGTCCAAAACCCCAAAATATTCAATTTCCAATGATGCAACTAAATGTTTGGATGTGTGTGTGTGTGTGTGTGTGTGTGTGTGTGTGTGTGTGTGTGTGTGTGTGTGTGTGTGTTACAGTGCACATTTTTAGACTTTCTCTCGACGGTTTCAGAAAGTTTCAGAGACTGGATATTTGTTATAAATAAGGATCCCACGGATTTACTGATTTCAAACAAGCACTAGTTTTAAAGAAGTATACTTTTCAGCCCTGACACTTCTGACTTTGGAGTTCAGGAAAATCACTTCCTACTTTTCCTTCCTTCCTTTTTTTGAAAAATGATTTACCTCCAAAAAATGTTCTGCACCCCAGCGATGACTCTCCAGTGAAACAGGAAGTACTGCGATGAAGTTTGCCCTTAACAGCATTTATTCTCCTCGTCCACTTCCCACTTTTTCTCCTCCGCTGGCTACTTCTTCCCTTCTCGCCACCTGACTCCTTCCGTTTGGCCTCGTTAAGCGTCACAGTGCGGCTCGCAGGCCCGAAGGCCTGCAGGTATGCGAGAGGTCAGCGTTCGATGTGCGTGTGCTTGTTTGTTCAGCTGAGTGTGAGTCACAGACAGTCTGGAGCCACGGGAGTCAAATCAGTTTGGGCAGAAATGAACCGTTCGAGACTCGGTCCTCCGTGTCCTTTACGTTCATCCCCTCATCTGTTTGTAATACCTGGGGAAGTTACTGATATCAAATAATACACTAAATGATGAGGAACGTTTGTTTGTTGTCCACTTTTGTATGTAATGCAAAAGAGACGAATCATGTTTTGAGCTAATATGATGTTTTTCAATTTAAAAGATAATTTTGCATGTCAAGAAAGAAAGCTGCATTTTGTAGTAAAATTCTGCAAAAACGTGAAGTCACACGAACATCCATTTGACTCTAAATGACCATAATTTACTAAATAACTTGAAACTAGAGATTGAGACATAAACTCATGTTTACAATGTTCACTGAGGGAATACATCAAGAGAAGTAGAGTCATTTAAATAGACTTCTATACAACCAGAGGAGTCACCCCCTGGTGGTCAGGAGAGAGAATGCAGCTTTAACGCAAGAAGCATTTACTTCTATACAACCAGAGGAGTCACCCCCGGGTGGTCAGGAGAGAGAATGCAGCTTTAACACATGAAGCATAGACTTCTATACAACCAGAGGAGTCGCCCCCTGGAGGTCAGGAGAGAGAATGCAGCTTTAAGACCTGAAGCATATACTTCTATACAACCAGAGGAGTCGCCCCTTGGTGGTCAGGAGAGAGAATGCAGCTTTAAGACATGAAGCATATACTTCTATACAACCAGAGGAGTCGCCTCCTGATGGTCAGGAGAGAGAATGCAGCTTTAACACATGAAGCATAGACTTCTATACAACCAGAGGAGTCGCCCCTTGGTGGTCAGGAGAGAGAATGCAGCTTTAACACATGAAGCATATACTTCTATACAACCAGAGGAGTCGCCCCCTGGTGGTCAGGAGAGATAATGCAGCTTTAACACATGAAGCATATACTTCTATACAACCAGAGGAGTCGCCCCCTGGTGGTCAGGAGAGAGAATGCAGCTTTAAGACACTTTTCCGCCTTGTTAGAAGGTGAGATGAGTCGTGCAAAAAAGTCAACCTACCCTCCGACCAGCGGGGTGCCATCCACCCATTTCCACTGATCCTCTGTGTGCCCGTCACTGATCCCAAACCAGAAGGCGGCCCAGTGGCCTCTGGGAAGTAGATCCCACAGAAACGTCTGAGAGGGAACACACACGCACACACACACACACACACACACACACACACACACACACACACACACACACACACACACACACACACACACGCACAAACAAAGGTAATGTTCAAGTGTGTTAAAGGAACACATTCATTACTGGTTGTTTTTGTCCAGCAGACGTTTGATCACAACCTTATCACCAGACAAGATGTTGATATTGGACCATACAGCTCATGTTATGACCGTGCAGCTCATGTTATGACCATACAGCTCATGTTATGACCATACAGCTCATGTTATGACCGTGCAGCTCATGTTATGACCATACAGCTCATGTTATGACCGTGCAGCTCGTGTTATGACCGTGCAGCTCGTGTTATGACCATACAGCTCATGTTATGACCATGCAGCTCATGTTATGACCGTGCAGCTCATGTTATGACCGTGCAGCTCATGTTATGACCATACAGCTCGTGTTATGACCGTGCAGCTCATGTTATGACCATACAGCTCATGTTATGACCATGCAGCTCATGTTATGACCATACAGCTTGTGTTATGACCATACAGCTCATGTTATGACCATGCAGCTCATGTTATGACCATACAGCTTGTGTTATGACCATACAGCTCATGTTATGACCATACAGCTCATGTTATGACCATACAGCTCATGTTATGACCATGCAGCTTGTGTTATGACCATACAGCTCGTGTTATGACCGTGCAGCTCGTGTTATGACCATACAGCTCGTGTTATGACCATACAGCTCATGTTATGACCATACAGCTCGTGTTATGACCATACAGCTCGTGTTATGACCGTGCAGCTCGTGTTATGACCGTGCAGCTCGTGTTATGACCATACAGCTCATGTTATGACCGTGCAGCTCGTGTCGCACACAGTACCTGCTCCTCCGCCGTGTGGATGATGGCCAGGTGACCTCCTTTGCTCTGGCAGTACGACTGGCTCTCGGGCCAATCCCTCGTGGTTCTGGAGATGAAGTAACAGCTGCTGTTGAAGAGATGCCAGTCCCTGGGGCAGACGGGCGGGGCCTTCGTCGTGGGTTTGATCACCTCAGGAGCTGATGAACGAGAGGGATTAAGCATCCAGGAAGCAGATCAGTGCGGTCTGCAAGTATATATGTATGTGATGTATAAAGCACCCATCAGCATATATGGAGCCATCTACCTTCAGTGGCTATCTTGGGTTCCAGTTTGGCCAGAAGCTCGTCCTTCTCTTTCTGCAGCTGTTTTTTCTCCTCCTGCAGTTTGCTGACGGCGGCGGTGAGAGCCGAAACCGCCGCGTCCTGCGTCTGCTTCTGCGTCGCTGAGGTCGCTTCTCCACCGGGCGGCGGTTTGTTCTTGTCTGCGGGTTGTAAATGAATTTATAGGTCATTGAAGAGGAACATCTTGGGGAAAAACACAAGCATAAAAGTTCAGGATCACACAAGACAAGACTTAAAACTTAAGCTAAAAGTTAACCTGAAGGATGCGGCTGAGTGTTTTTATTTGTAATTTACTCATTTTGTATTTACTCATTTTAAAAATACAGCATTGAAACACACATGGCGTCCATAGAGATGGAAGACTAACTGCTTTTACTTG
Organism: Taurulus bubalis; assembly: GCF_910589615.1. NCBI lineage: Eukaryota > Metazoa > Chordata > Actinopteri > Perciformes > Cottidae > Taurulus > Taurulus bubalis. The sequence goes on from NC_136604.1 coordinate 21,977,931, forward strand.
GGCATATACTGACGCCATCAAACTGTGTGAATAGGAAGCTATACTTCCAGAAAGGAAAGGAACATCATGGTTGTTCTTAAAATAAGACTGTAAACTAAGTAAAATACAAGGTGACATAAGTAAGACGAACGCGTCACAAACGGCAGTTACCAGCGTACCTTTAAAATAAATCGATGACATTTTGGGACTCTAACAGCGGTCTCCTGGTTGAAAGTCCTGTGTTTGTTCACGTTTTATGCTGATATATAGAGTAACTTGCACGCTAAATGACTGATTCGCTGTGAGATGCAGTCTGTAATAATGCATTGCATTCCTCTCCTCCCTCATCTCAACTAATTCATGCTGTTTTTCATGTTCAATCATTTATTTCCAAGAGATTTATGAGCACATTTTTGGAAAAAACACAATTTAAAGTGATATTTTTGTGTGATTCTTCGAGGAGAAACTTTCAATTAAATCAACTAATGGAATAGTGGAAAAGAGTGTCTTCAGATAATGACGTTCATCATCATCATCATCATCATCATCATCATCATCATCATCATCATCATCATCATCACATCATCCACACTGCATTTCAAATAGATTCTCATTGTGTCAAGTCATGATAATTATCGTAATGAACACAATCATACTTGCATCTTCTCGCCAAAGTGTGTTAATTAATCTGAAGTTTAATTATCACATTTAAAAAGCATGTAAAGTCTTCACTTTGTCTCACTCTGGCTCCGCTGGCTAACGAGCTCGTTCAGCGCAGAAGCAGCGGTTCAGCCTTCTGAGTGTGTGGCTGTTTCAACATAACACACACACACACACACGCACACACACACACACACTAAATGTATATGAAAAATAAATCCGGCACGCTATCGACAAACGTGTGTGTTGCAATGCTCAAATAGCTGCTTCCTCATTTTTTTTTACATGAAACTTTACATGTTGAAAAACAGCGTTCACTGATGACGATCGCTTCATGTTTATATTTGATATCTTTCTGTTTAACCTCCTGATTATCAACGGTGAACAAATTACTTTTCTTCTGACAGTAAACGTGGGAGAAATGTTCCCTTGGTAAAAATTACAAAAGGAGCTTAAGATACATGTTTTTTAATAGCTCAACATTAGCTTTCAAATAAAAAAAACCTCTTACAGCCTACATGAGCATAATCTGACTTCTTTAACAGAGTTAAATTTGCTCCTATGAAATAATGTAATATATTTCTAAGGAGAAACAGAGATTTTGTGAATGTACTAGCAAAAATAACTGGATATTTGCTAAGATCAAAGTGGCAAATTTAAGAGAAAACAACTTCATTTTTTCGCGTATTTACTGTAAAATCCTAAATTTATGAGCAAAAATCTGCAAAGCTTAACTTCTGTGTTTGTCTTTTCTTTCAGCTAATAGTAAAAAACAACAAACGTCATAAATTCCTCGTAAATTTACGACTTAATATTTTACTTGGAATGATACCCTCTAATACCCTTTAATTATTTATTTTTTTACCAAATCCTCTTTCATACTCAAACTATGTTTGTGTGATGTCATTGTTTCCACCCACCAGTTTGCATTGTGTTCATCAGCTGCATGTTTTTAATCTAACTCATTAAACTTTTGAGAAGCTTTTTTGTTGTTGTTGAAATACCTGCATTATATTCCGTGCTGCCTCTAAATGAGTGTCACCCTCGTCCACAAGTTTGTTCTGGTTGAGCACTAATGGGAACGTTGGGTTCCCTAGTGGGTTCCCTAGTGGGTTCCCCAGTGGGTTCCTTTACATGTATTCCCTTCAACAGTAACAGCGCGTGACAGTTCATGTCCTCACAGTGCGCGGTGACGGCTATGATGGAGATCAGCAGCACGGCGCACAGCGTCGCCAGGCAGATGGAGGCGAGGCGGTAGGGCCCGGGGCCGCTCGGCCTGGGGGCCGGCCTGACTGGGGAGACTGGGTGAACTGGAAGTGGAGAGAGAGAGAGAGAGAGAGAGAGATTGTTTATCAATCAAATAATCCAAGTGTTCTGGATGTTACGCACTGATATATTTAGAGATGAATAACCACGATATCGAGGCTGTTTGATGTGAATGTTAAAGGAAGGGTCAGGTTTATATTTACATTGCATACGCTTCAGCAATTTAAGTGCATTACATGACACGTCAAAAGCATCTTGTGCAAAAGTAAAATTCTACACACAGAGATATTGTGTCCTGTCTCCATCGCTACTTCTCGTGGTAAGAAGTCAAACGGGTCATAATTATCTCTCTAACATCTATTTTATATCGCCGGGAAGCACATCACATGCACACGTTATAATCTATCTTTTTATAGTCATATGCACAGATAACAGACAGTTACTGTACAATGAAAAGCTTATTTTTCTGGATCCTCCGAACACAGAATTACAATAAACTTAAGGTAAACAAAGAAAGTAAGTAGTAGTAGCAATGGGCTAGTTTGCATGTGTGTGTGTGTGTGTGTGTGTGTGTGTGTGTGTGTGTGTGTGTGTGTGTGTGTGTGGATCGGGTAGAGAGTGACACATGTTGTTTTTCCTGTAGCTGATAAATGATACGGTATCTTGGTATCCAGCATCATGCGGCATTGGGACCCGACACAACTCTGTCTTTTTTATTAGCTTTTTCATGACCCCGAGCGCTCTTTTGAAATCTGTTCAGACTTGTGGAAAAAGCTGCCGGAGCAGTTTCAGGGAGGTTGAGGATATGATTTGTTTGGACTTGATGCAACCGTCACAAGGCGGGAAGTTTTATTCCCACGGATTCAAGGGGGTTATTGTTGTTGTTGTTAATCTCCGATCATTGTCAGAAATGCGTGATATTTAACGACTATGAGGGTTGACCAGAGGCAGCCTGACTCGATTTCATCCGTCAGTCATGATCCAGGTTTTTTGAGTCTAAAGAACAACACTTTGACCTCTCACCCATTACTTCAATATCCTTAAAGGTCTTTCATTGAAATGCTAACAGCTGCATGCTAGGATAGGTTAGCGTGTGCACTGTTGTGGTGCTTTGTTTGGATGTTATGTTGTAATGTACTGTTTGCTCTTTATAATGTACTTTGCACTTTTTTCGCACTCGCTGTGAAGCACTTTGCAACTTGTGTACAGCTCAAAGGAAAAAATAACCAGCTGTGATTATTCAATGTATGTTTGTACTCATTTTCAAACAAAAATACAATAACAAATGCTTGTTTCTGGCATTTAATAAAACAAAGAATGAATCTGTTTTCATCGATGATAAATAATCATTAGCAGCCCTAACAAGTATTGTCATAATAAACAATTAATAAATAACCAAAAAAAATATATTAAAAGCAAACCAAATATTTGCTGGATGATACAAACAAATGTGCAAAAACCGACATTATGGGGCAATAACGTGTTTTGATTTGTGTTTTACACATTCTGTCTTGAACTGAACAAAAAAGTCAACAAGAGAGACTCCAAATAAAAGTAACTCAAATATTTAGAAAAGACGCAGTTACATGCAGACGCAGTTACATGAAGACGCAGTTACATGAAGACGCAGTTACATGCAGACGCAGTTACATGCAGACGCAGTTACATTACATTACTTACCGCTGAGCCCCACATCTGGACTGCGGTTCAGATCGTCGTCGTCAATCAGCTTGGAGTACATCCCCTCACCGGCCAGGGAGCTCCCGGGGGTCGACATGAAAGCAACAACAACAACAACAACACAAGTATGTGTTTAAAAGTAAAGAAATAATGATAAAGTTTCAATGTGGACAGCTGAACTCCCAGTGAAGCTGCGCGCGCCCCTCCTCTCCCTGTTTCCAGTGTCCATGCGCCGTCGCTGAAGCAGTCAAGTCCCACAGAACAGCTCCAAGATGCGTTCAGGTCCTTTCTTTCAAAATAAAAGACCCCAAAAGATGCGGTCGGTCGTAGTACAGTACATCTTCTCTCTAGCGCCACTATTATGTCATTATCTATTGTAGAGGCTCCACTGCACCTCTCGAGCGTTTCTTTTAGGAAGAAGAAACTTCACCGACATCTGCGACTTCTGACCAGAATAAATGTCCAAAAAAATCCGTTCCAACATATTTTGCAAACAAGGATTTACTACAGGAGTAAAGTAGTGTAAGAAACGACCACACCCGCTTATTTATTCTCAAAACGTGAAATGTTATGTTTGTAAAGTCATCTAAAGAAAGAAAAAAAAGGATTGTTATCATTATTTTAATTGTTTTTAATTAATTACATTAATTTGCATACTGTGTTGAATAAATGACTGACAGAGTGCATGTACAAAATGGACAGATACAACTAGTGTCTAGTTTGAATTCCCCGTTGTCGAAGAATGAATGGCATAAACACAGCAAGTCTATTTGAGCGCGCTCAATGTTGGGCTTTTATTTTGAAGGCAAAGCTGTGTGTTATCCGGTCATGTTGTGGGGTGCTTGAAGTAGCTCTCTGACTTTATTACGTCACGGTTTTTACGGTAAAAACAACATTCTGGGCTGATGAATAGAAGAAAAACAGATGGGATGAATTTCAGTGCAGGTTAAAATAGTAGTTTTGTAAATCTATTTTTCTCAACTTGATGTCTGTTGATGCCAGCAGCTGTGAGGATGGAATGAGATATCTCAACTGCTGCATTGACCTCCATGACACTTTGTACTGACACTCATGATCCCAAGAATGACTTTGCTTATCACATGACTTCTCATTTGGCATCACGCTTTCTATTCATTCAATTTGTACTTTTTTGTTCAGTAAATATTTGAAAAACAAACGTGGTGACCTGGAAAGGTGGGAGATGCTTCCCCTTTCCTTGGTTGGGAGAGTAGAAGCCATCAGGATGAATGTTCTGCCAAGGCTGTTATTTCTCTTTTGCTCTCTTCCTATTACTTTCAAGCTCTTAGATTGTCTTGTTTCCCGGTGTTAGTAAATGGGCGGAGAAGGGTTTGACCACAATAAATCAATTATTTGTAGGAACGACTCTCAGGGCTTTCGCACAACTTCAAGCAAAGTATGGTATTGAAGCCAAGGATCTATTCCGATATTTCCAACTTCGACACTATTTGACCACACACGAGGAATGGGACAAGATTAAGGACATACCAGGCAATTTTGAGGAGTACTGGGTGGAGATAGCTGAGTATCGAATCCAAACAAAACATGTAATATCCTGTTTATACAGTAGAATTCATATGGACACATCTATCGACACACTGGGTATAACAAGTAAATGGGAATTGGAGGCTAACATCATCATTGCAGATGCTCCTGGGTGTCCTGGCACAAATGTTTAAGTAGTCCAACCTGGAGAGAATTTAGTTGGAAGCTAAGGATGAGATTTTTTAAAACGCCCTTAGTAATAGCTAAATATGACAAGAAGTATTCCCCTCTCTGCTGGAGAGGTTGTGGCCTAATAGGAAACCTTTCTCACATTGTCTGGGATAATATTGTATGACATGCTGTGTGAGACTCACTACCCTAGCTAATGTTTACATGCTAACGTGATACCTTGTAAACAACAATGTATATGAGCCGTGACCTGAAGGGATGAGGAGCAAACGATGAAGACGAGGGTCAGGATGCACAGAAGAAGATCAGAACCAGAACCAGAACCATTTATTGCCATGTAGGTTTCCACATACAAGGATGTGTCCTGGCGGGACGTGCGTAACATTTCACATTTAACAATAAACAGAGTGCAATAACGGGGAGCGTGAATATTTACAATTAAATATACAGTACAATATAAAGCTAAAGTTAAAATAAAGTGCACAGTCAGCAGTACTTTAAGGGGGGATGTGTGTTATTAAAGGCCATCAGCCGAAGATGAAATGTCTGTTACTAATTAGCAATATGTCAGCTTTAGCTAGTCAGTTTTATATCTTATAAGAAAGTTTGTGTTTTGATCGAATTTGATTTGAATATTGAGTGAACAGGCATTGAAAAAAGGATTCAGAGGAAGTTGAAGTATTTATGGCTCTTTTTTTGGAATCCCTTTAATCAATATGTAACGTTGTCATTCTCTCTCTCTATTGATTTGTCTTCTGCAGGAGGCCACGTCCTTTCGGCTGACTTTCAGAGGTTTAGGTGTTCTGACCTGGTTGACGTCCCATCGACTTCACAGCTGCCAACCAGCTGCAGGTATTGAAGAGCGCCCCCTTCAGCCCCATGGCCACATGTGAGTACTGCAGCCAAAGTAGAGCATAGTGACCTAATAAAGATTCAAAAACATACCTAAAAGTTCAGGTAATTGATAGAACACGACACATAAAAGCTGTAATTCCTTACTATTGTACATACTGTATGTGTAAACATAAAAAAGAGTATATTTAACTTAACAGGAGCTTTTTAGTGGGTTCCAGGTGTTTACATTCTTACCTCAGTGATTGAGAAGTGTTCTCCAGTTTAAAATGATGCTGCTTTGTGAATGGTTTGTATTGTTATTACAAATTATCACAGAATCCAATCAAAGAAGTGGGTGAGTTCCAAAAAATAAAATGAATTGCTGTTAGTTGGCAAACAAATATAAAATATACACAGAGTGAAGATGAAGGTCTTTCCAACGATGATGAAGACAAGTGAGACTTTGATGAGTCAGTGGAAAATAAAATCAATGAATTTCTGATCTGGTCAACACAGCTTCATGAACATGAAGCAATGCCACTTTTGCACCAGAAGATGTCACCATTAAATAATATATTACACTCTGAAAGTCCAGCGACCAGGTGGTGCAAATGGGATTGATATGTGCAGCAGAGTGAAACTACACAGACCACAATGGTGCTGTTTCAGTAGCAACCAGAAGAATGTTTCTGTTCCCTTTTCACTTTATTCACCTCCATCTGCACCGACTCTTACACAGCTGGTAGGTTGAACACTCTATTTCAGTAATCAGAGATGCAATATTATTAAACCTTCTTCAAAATTAAAAAAAAGTATACAAATATAAAATATAAAAATCAGAAAATGTATTAAGAAAATATAAAAATATAAAAAATATAAAAAAATATAAAAAATAAAAAAATATAAAAAATATGAAAGAAATATAAAAAATATAAAAGATATAAAAAATATAAAAAATAAAAAATATATAAAACATATAAAATATATGAAAAACTTAAAAATTACAAATGAATTGTACAATGACCAAAACAAATGATGAAGATACGTGCTGTAATACTGCTAGTGTTTAATGAAGGAGAAGCATACAACATTTTATATATTAATTATATATGTGCTGCTGCAATAAATTGAATTCCACTTAATGAATCACACAATGATGCAGCGGTGCAGCAGTTTTGCACAATGCACAACAAAATGTATGAAACATGGACAAGATGTTCTTTGAGACATGTTAACGAGGGACTTGTGAAAACAATCAGGGAGAAGCAGACGACCACAGAGGAAACACATTATCATCATATTATTATTATAAAACATGAATGTACGTACAAATATTAAATGAATGCTACATGCGACTCAAACCCAGGACTTAATAACAACAACTACTTTCAGACTTTATCAAAAACTAAATGAATACTGCTATGAATTGTATCATATTTATGTTAGATTTTACTGCATTATTTTATTCTTAATTCATCACCTCAAATAATAGCCTCTTTGGATTAAATATGTCCAGTGTTTAAATGTAAGCCAGTCAAATATGAAATTAGTTATACTTTTATAATATACATGAACACATCTGATGTGATCAATATGTATTCAGTATTTTAATGAACATCAGTGTTACTCCAAGCAGTGAAACATGAGCATGTGTTGATCCTGCAGACAGACAGGAGGAGACAGAGACTGAGCTCACCTCTCTTTTGAGTCTTTTGGTCAAGTTTTACCGTCTCATGAAACATTATTAAATGTACACACTCAAAATAAATTCATGTTATGTCCCAGTATGCAGATGATACCCTGCTTTTTAAAAAATATATTCTGGAAAAGCCTTGTTATTTAGATCATAAATCCATATTTTCACAATTTCTTGGAATAATTTAACAACACATGGACATAACATGGATCTTCTTAAAGGTTGAACATTAGTATTAAAATAGAGTTTTGTGGTTCACCACTACAATGTTCTCACCATGTGTATTGTTACCAAAGTTAATGATTTTAGTTTAAACTGGAACATAATTGGATGTTACTGTTTTTAATTTTGTGCACTGATCTGACTAATGTTCCTAATATGTAGAAAATATCGTTGTCTTCCTAAAATAATGGCCTCAGTTATTTAATACCTAATTTAATAACTAATACCGATGTAATCGGAGTGCAGAAGCTGCCTCTAGACACACGGCACAACAGGCTTACTGGAATACCGGTCAAATTATGTTTTGATTACTAATATTATGTTCCAGTGAGATTTTCATTGACTAAATTGCTAGCTTAAATGCTAACTTCAAAATGCCATATTTAAAAAGCTTGTAAAATTGACTAAGTCAGATTGTCTTTTGACTTAGGCAAAATAAAATGGCCTAAGTCACACTCTAGACATGTTATACTACAGAGGAGAATCACATGACCTGTTCAACTGAGGACGGAGGAGATTTTACCAGAGGTGGCCAGAATCATGAGGAGAGGATTTAGGCCCTTATTTTAGGAGGGTGATGATATCAAAGAAAGGAAGTCAACAGACACATAACCTTTATAATACACAAGATGACATCTTTATTGTAATAAATGTTGAAAGCATCAACACAAGCAGGAAGACGTTCATGTTGAAACATGTCATGAGAGAAAGAGAACCAGAGAGAGAGCTACAGAGTGAGACTGAGAGCAGTAGCAGACTGAAACCAGTAGCAGAGTCCCAGTGAGGCAGCTCAGGACTGGGAACACTGGTCTCTCCTCAGTGTCTCTGAGAGCGGAGCCTGGGAGCCCTGGGTGGCCTCACAGGTCACAGAGCCCACCTTCCTCCACTGGTCTGCAGGGAGCCTCAGGGTGCTGCTCCAGCTGTAGTGGCCGTCCTTCTCCAGCACCCCGGGGCTCCTGCTCTCCTCCCAGCTGCTGCTGCTGCTGATGCTGCTGCTGCTGCTGCTGCCGTCCACCTTCCAGGCCAGACTCCAGCCTGAGGGGAAGCCCTTGTTGGCCAGGCACATGAGCGTGGCCTTCCCCTGCTGCAGCTCCTCACTGGAGGGCGGCAGCACCGTCAGGGTGGGGACGACTCGGCCCACTGCAGAGAGAGAGTCATGCCGTTCATATGAGGGGCAGCAGAGGAGGCTACTAGTTCTGTTGCTCTTCCTCAGATCGGATGAAACTGATCTTAAACGTCTCACTTCCCTCTCTGAGCTCAGTGAGCGTGACAACAGACAGGTTTCAGTACTGAAGAGGAACATCTGAACTGGCCTTCTTTTACTAAACTTTCTGAGTTACAGTTCAATATATTACAGTAAAGATGACGATTGTGAGGCTTTCATTGTTTTAGTATCTGAAGTATTTCTTGTTTCAAGACAAAACCTCAGACATGAAGACGTGTTTGTTCTCTTCATGTCAGCAGGAATCATCAACAGTCAGACTTCATTACTGACTCATTCAAATGAAGAACGTTAACTACTGAAATACTTTTTACAAACTCGTAAAACATGTTGAATGGCTTTAAAATCATCAGTCTGGAGAAAGATGGAGTCATAACCATCACATGAAACACTGAACATAAAATAAACTAAAAAGTCATTCTTTAGCCGTACTATCAAAACTTTAACATTAATAAAGTTAATTATTTATGAAAAGTAATGCAGAGTAGGTACAATGAATATAGAATAATGTGTAAACATAAAGTAAAATGTTTTGTTCAATAAGATTATTCATTGAAGAGGATTTTAACCGAGTTATTGAAGATGAAGACTTCAGGATTTGATACAAATAGATACAATTTTAAATATCAGACAAAAATATAATTGTAAGCTCTCCAGCTATGACATTCAAATATGGTACATATATAATGTATATTGTAAGTTATTAAAGGACTCAGATGTACTTACAGTTAACGGTCAGTCTGGTTCCTCCACCAAACGTCAACCACAGTGACACAAAGTCATTGAGCCGCCGTACAAAAACCTCTGAGTGTAGAGAGACACGGCTCTCTGACTCTGACTGACTGAACTAAATCTACAAGCACTCAAGAAACTACTTCACCATTAAAGTTGGAGGAAATGATTTATCCTCCAGTTTAAAGTTTTACTTTTGTAACAATGTGTTTCTTTACTTTCTGTTGTGAAGTGAACTTTGTTTCTTTGAGCAACATTTTTGACGAAATAGTCGTCAATATCAATTTTAAGAAAACTATTTTTCCGACACTATTGAATACATTAATGAACACAAAGACAATTGACTTCTGAAATAATAGAAATGTTAAACATTTGACTTACTTCCAACATCCAGTCTGGTTCCTCCACCAAACGTCAACCACAGTGACACAAAGTCATTGAGCCGCCGTACAAAAACCTCTGAGTGTAGAGAGACACGGCTCTCTGACTCTGACACAAACAAAGTCACCAAACTCATTCACAGTTTACACACTTCATGTAAGAACTGGTGACATCACTTAAAACTCATTAACAAATACTACATGAGGATTTAACTATGTATTTATTAAATGTTAGACATCTATGAGCAATATTAACTTGTGTTTCAGTAAAACTAATTGATGAATCATCAAGATATTCCTAAAGAAAAACATTTATTCCTGCCGAATGTAAATAATGGTCATAAATGCATGTTTCTTGTCCACTATAATAAATAAATAAACCATAATATTGTTTAAATTGTCCCACAGTGATGATGATTTGTGTCGTAGTGAATTTGGGGGATTTCACAAAACCTTCTAGAATAAAATGTTTCCATCAAACTCAAACTAAAGACTGAAATGAGCGCTGACACATTCCTGATCAATACTGTGATTAAGTGATTGATCCATTGATAATCAGCATCATCAGAGTCATCAAGTCCCTGTTGGAGTCCGTCAGAGCATTTCCATAGAGAGCCACTTTGCATCAGCAGCACCATGCTCCAGTGCTCTGGGAGAGTTTATAGTCCTGAGAGTTGGACACTGGATGACTGACAGCTGTCCTTCATCACAACAGAAGACACAGAAATCCTCCTCATCAAAAACATGACTTTGATCTCCGTCCTCATCTGGACTCTCCTCTGCTGCTGCTTCACAGGTAAAGTCCAGAGAATCAAACTCCTCTCCTCTATGAACATCCGTCCCTCTGAAGTGAAGCCGACTAAACCGTGACGCTGCTTTATGTCTTTGTCTCTGTGTCCTCAGAGTCCAGAGGACAGGTCACAGTGACTCAGCCTGGAGCAGTGAGCTCTGCTCTGGGAGGCTCCGTCTCCATCGCATGTCGGACCAGTCAGAACGTTTATGGTGGTAGCTATTTACACTGGTACCAACAGAGAGATGGAGAAGCTCCTAAACTACTTATTTATCAAACTAGCACTCGACAATCAGGGATTTCAGCTCGTTTTACAGGCAGTGGATCAAACTCTGACTTCACTCTGACCATCAGTGGAGTTCAGGCTGAAGATGCAGCAGTTTACTACTGTCAGAGTTCTCATTACATCAACAGTCAGTGGGTGTTCACACAGTGAAAAAGCGTCGTACAAAAACCTCCCTCAGTCAGACTGAACAGGAACTGAAGTGACTGCTGCAGCTGGAAGCTACTGAAGAGACTGATACACTTCACTGAAGACACACACACACACACACACACACACACACACACACACACACACAATACACACAATAAAATGCAACAAGATCTCAGACTTTTCATCTCAGAGTCACACATCATGAAATCAGTTTGTTTGCAGATGACACACTTTTATACATCACAAAATCTTCATTCATTTTTTCAGTCCCTAAATCTGATCAATAATTTAAAGCAAATGGACGCTTAAATTGAATCTACAAATTGGGTTTTTACATCTCAGGATGATCAGATATTTTAATACAAGCACTGAAACTGTTCATCCACATGAAAATAATGATCTTCTCAGCCAAGAAAATTGTTCCGTTCTTACATACTAATACTTATATATTTTCTCTCTTATTTGAAGGACGGGAATGGATTGTGCGAAACAAAGTTAAATATATATAACATTTGAAAGTAACTTTCCATCTCAGAGATAATGTCCTGGTTACTCTGGAAAACCAACATACTTCACTTTCAACAGTTTTAATGGGACTGCTTTCTGTCAAAGAAATAGACCTCATCAAACCTCTTGTGATGCAGAAGTCATGCACAGTTCCAATAACACCTTAACAACTCACCTCACCAGCTACATCCCATGCAGTTTGGTTTCCGAGCCAAGCACTCCACTGAGACAGCCAACTGCATCCTCCTTGAGAAGATAAAGCTTAAATTGGATAAAGGGGGAGTAGTAGGAGCAGTATTTCTTGACCTCAGGAAGGCTTTCAACACTGTTAACCACAATATCTTGATTAAGAAAATGTCACATTTCAACTTCTCAGCTGAATCGCTAGCACTGATGAAGTCCTACCTTGAGGGAAGAACCTAGTGTGTAAGAGTGGGTGAGGCTGTATCGCCAACGCTAGGATATGAAGTGGGTGTCCCTCAGGGTTCGATTTTGGGACCATTATTATTCAGCTTGTATATAAATGACCTCCCCAGTGTTTGTAAGGGATGTGATATTCAAATGTACACTGATGACACAGTGATTTATGTCCATGCAAAAAGCAAAGAACAGGCTGCACTTAAAGTCACCGATACAATGGTCAATGTGTCTCAATGGCTCTCAGATTCCTGTTTTCACCTAAACGTGAAAAAGTCGGTCTGTATGTTTTTCACAAAGACGGCGTGTAACTCACCTGAGCCGGATGTCTATGTCTCTGGTGAGAGGCTCCAGATAGTGCCTGAATATAAATACCTAGGTATCTACCTCGATTCAAACCTTTCTTTTAAGAAGCAGGTAAAAAACGTGGCAAAAGTTGTCAGATTTCATTTGTTTAATTTCAAGTACATAAGAAACAATCTAACCATAGATACTGCAAAGCTGTACTTTAATGCAATGATCATTCCATATTTGACCTATTGCCTAACCAGCTGGGCTCAAGCCACCAGCACAACTCTAAAACAATTCAAATCCTTCATAAGCAGGCTCTTAAAACACTTGATAAAAAGCCCAGGAGTTATCACCACTGTGCAATAAGTAAACACAGTCTCCTGAGCTGGGATAACATCACTAAATTCTCCTATATGTGTCTTGTTTCTAAAGTTCTTCATGATATGGCTCCTCCCCCACTTGGTGGATTTATCAAACAAAACCCGCAGAGTGGTAGACAAACTAGATCTGAGAGAGAGGTGACTGTATCATCCCCTTTAGGAACAGTTCCTTTAGCCAGTCTGCATCCTCAGTAAAAGCAGGACACCTCTGGAATGCCCTGCCCCTGCAGATCCGCACTAGCAGAACATATCCCCCTTTTAAACGGCCTGAAGACCTGGCTTATTAGCAATCAGGTGTGTGAGCATGAACCGTGACTCCCTCCTCAATGATTGTGTGTACACAATGTGTGTATGTTTATTGATCTTTATGATGTTTTTATGATTTTATGATGAGGCCTATTTATACATTTGATCGTAACCTGTATGTTTATTGCTTTTGATGATGTTTTGTTATAACCATTTCTTTCCTTTAGTGATGGCTTGTTATATCTGGCCACAGGGACTACGGTTGAAATTTAGCCTTAGCTAAGACTGACACATTTACCCCTGGGTTGATTGATGTGTACGGTCCCTGTTCAAATAAATAAAAATGGAAAATGGAAATGGAAAATACACTAAATATTTTTAGTCAAAACAATATTTCCTCTTAGGCATGTCACACATGTGTTAACAGAAATGTTGCTTATTTGTTGAGAAGTGACAAAGCATATGTGAAAAAGGACAACCATCACCTGAAAAATAGAATTAATGAACATAAAAGTTCAATGAGGCAAACATACTTTTACTAAACTCACTTGAAATATTTTGAATCAATATTCTCATCCAATCATTTCTCACAGATTTAAGGAGATAAAATGTTAAGATGCGTAACAAAAATGTGGAGAGAAAGGTTTAAAAAAAAAATCGTTTTGAAGTTCTATGATTTTGAGGCACTTATACTTTTGGGTTCATATTAAGAATGTATTATTAGTGTCACTCTGTCATTTTTTATTGTTAAACTATGTTATGAGTTATGACAGGACTTGTCATTGTTTATGGTTGAGTGCAGTTGGTTGTCAGTACTTGTTTCTGTTTCATACATTGATCATTTCTAGAAGGGATTGTGTTACAGAAACACAGATGTTTTGCATTCTGACTAATTACTGGAATGTATATTTATTTAAATAAGTATTCTCTGACTCTGTGTTATATCAAGGACGCTGGTCCCAACAGACAAAGGACTTGATACACAGAAAAGTTTGAATATAAGATAGTGACTTTAAGGCCGTGTTCAATACACAGGTAAGCAGACCAAAAAGTAAACGTATGGAAGAAAGGAACATACGGCTGATGCTCTCATTAAAACAGAAAAAGGAAGAAAGTGACTAAAAACAGAATAAAAGGAGGGAGATAACGAGGGGCAGGTGGAACCAATCAGGGCGGAGCAGACAATCACAGAGGGGGAAACACAAAAGGGCAGAAATGACAGTTTCCATAATAAGAGACAACGGAGATATATACCAAAATAAAAGAGTATATAATGACAGAAACAAGAAGAACAAAACCTTAGAGGAGAGCGGGACATGACATGTGAACCCTGAAGAAAGTTTGTTCATAATAAAACCAAATAAACAGATCTTTGTTTAAGACATCTGTTGTTTCCTGTTTTAATTTGTTATGTCAAACACCAGTTGTATAGGTCTTAATCATTTGAAATAGTCAATATCACCCAAACCACCAACGTAAACCAATACATGTTCTTTATTTCTCAACACTTCATATCAGATGATGTAAACAGTGCAAGCTGTCACCAGTGAGGAGGAACCACCCTGACGTGCTGAGGACAGCTACACTTCACTGACTCTGTGTGTTTGCATATGTGTCCTGCCTCTCTGCTGCCAGCCGTTAAGAGGCCAGTGTTGATCAGTGGCTGTCCAGGCCTTTCAGAGACACTGACACGCCGGCAGCACAATGATGATGTCACTGACTCTACTGCTGAGCACCCTGGGGCTCCTTGTTCAGGGTGAGACTCTCTTGTGAACACTTTGGTTCCCCAGCAGCATGTTCTGCTGTGATGGAGAAACACTGGAACAAGCAGCATTGACCTTCTTCCATCTGTTCTCCGGGTTCAAGAAATGAGACTCTTCTGTTGGGATGTTGATCATCTTTCTCCAAACTGGATTTGTCTCAATAACCCTTCTGCTCTTCTTCATGTTTTCAGACTCATCAGGAGAAATCCTCCTGACTCAGTCTCCTGGATCTCAGTCTGTTGTTCCAGGACAGACTGTCTCCATCACATGTAAAGCCAGTTCAGGTGTTAGTAACTACCTTAGCTGGTACCTTCAGAAACAAGGAGAAGCTCCTAAACTTTTGATTTATGCTGCTACAACTCGTCAGTCTGGAGTTTCAAATCGTTTCAGTGGAAGTGGATCTGGAGCTGACTTCACTTTGACCATCAGTGGAGTTCAGACTGAAGATGCAGGAGATTATTATTGTCAGCAGGGTTTCAGCTCCCCGTTCACACAGTGATACACCGTCGTACAAAAACCTCCTCAGCTAAAGAGGAAGTGATGTGACTCAACAGCTGCACAGAAATATTAACGCTAGAGGTTTGACTAACAGATTGTACTTATACAACATACATATATATTTTGCCCATTTCTAATAAATATAGTTCATGGAGTATTTTGTGAGATTATCCTCAAAGTCAGAGCAACTACTGTGTAACTCAGCTGTTGAAGCATTGTAGTCTTATTATTATAAAACAATATGAATGAATGTAGGTACAATATTAAATGAATGTTACATGCGACTCAAATCCAGAACTTAATAACAACAACTACTTTCAGCCTTTAACAACAACTAGATATATTCATACTGCTATGAATTGTATCATATGTTTGTTACATTTTACACTTATATTTACTTATATTTTTGCATTGTTTTGTTGGTAATCAGATGATATCAACAAATTATATGATACAACACAATTCAGTACAAAGTGCATCGCTGAACATTATTGCATTCTTAATTCATCACCTTCAATAATAGTCTCTTTGGATTAAACATGTCCCGTGTTTAAATGTGTATGTATAATATACATGAACACATCTGATGTGATCAATATGTATTCAGTATTTTAATGAACATCAGTGTTACTCCAAGCAGTGAAACATGAGCATGTGTTGATCCTGCAGACAGACAGGAGGAGACAGAGACTGAGCTCACCTCTCTTTTGAGTCTTTTGGTCAAGTTTTACCGTCTCATGAAACATTATTAAATGTACACACTCAAAATAAATTCATGTTATGTCCCAATATGCAGATGATACCCTGCTTTTCCTGTCTATTCTGGAAAAGCTTTATTATTTAAATTATAAATCCATATGTTCACAATTTCTTGGAATAATTTAACACATTCTTAAAGATTAAACATTAGTTTTGGCTGAATTCTTCATCGGAGCTCTTCTTCACTCTCCATGTCCTCGTACTCCCATGAATCGATACCAGAGCCACTGATGTGTCATAGGAAAAAAAAACCTGCAGAGCCTGGTTTATAGCACCATTCAACCATAAATATTGACATAAACCATGAATATGACTCGAGAGGACTTGGAAGTGACTCAAGAGAGCTCCCCAAGTTATGGAAATATCAATTTTCATGATTGGCGCACCTGATTGAAAGCTTACGACCTAGAGAATACCGGCAACACCGTCAAATTCCTTGTCAGACAAAGCCTCAGCAAGACATCAACCTGTTGGGAAAGAACTGATTTCCTCTCATATTTGCTGCTTCATGGCCTGTGATGTATGGGTGAACTTTACCCTAATTATGACTCCGGTGTGAACTTTCCCTAAACGAAGCAACTTCACTTTGGGAGTCGAGTGATCTGCTATATCTGTATGTTCCGGACTGAAGACAATACACATCATTGTTGTTCTTATGGCTTAAAACATATCTACGGGGAGGAAGTGCAAGACGTCATGAGAGCTTCTGTTGATTGTGTGTTTTATGTATTTAAGAGGTAACTCTCCGCTCGTTCGGATATGCAATTACTAAAGCAACACGTATCTCTGCCTCTGCTCCTTTTTAGCAAAGAATAAATTACCTGAATAATGATTTTACAACCGGTGTCGAGTAACAATTTTACAAAAACTGAAGTATGACTTGATGGATAAAACGATTTTACCATGTGTATTTTTACCAAAGTTAATACATACTGGAATGACAATGAACTAATATCCAGTGTTAAAAACCATCTCAAAGTAATCCAGACACAATTTGACTTGCTAAAGTTTTACATTGTGTGCACTGATCTGACTAATGTTCCTAATGTGTAATACATATCAAAGAAAGGAAGTCAAAAGACACATTACTTTTATAATACACAAGATGAAATCTTTATTGTAATAAATGTTGAAAGCATCAACACAAACATGTCATGAGAGAAAGAGAACCAGAGAGAGAGCTACAGAGTGAGACTGAGAGCAGTAGCAGACTGAAACCAGTAGCAGAGTCCCAGTGAGGCAGCTCAGGACTGGGAACACTGGTCTCTCCTCAGTGTCTCTGAGAGCGGAGCCTGGGAGCCCTGGGTGGCCTCACAGGTCACAGAGCCCACCTTCCTCCACTGGTCTGCAGGGAGCCTCAGGGTGCTGCTCCAGCTGTAGTGGCCGTCCTTCTCCAGCACCCCGGGGCTCCTGCTCTCCTCCCAGCTGCTGCTGCTGCTGCTGATGCTGCTGCTGCTGCTGCCGTCCACCTTCCAGGCCAGACTCCAGCCTGAGGGGAAGCCCTTGTTGGCCAGGCACATGAGCGTGGCCTTCCCCTGCTGCAGCTCCTCACTGGAGGGCGGCAGCACCGTCAGGGTGGGACGGACATCACCTAGGAGACACCAATCGGCTTAGAGGACGGGGACCACACAGCTGTCAATCAAGCAGCAGACACGTGGACACCTTTACTGAGAGAGAGTTGCTTTTCTCCTTTAAGGAGTTTCTGTCAGATGTTTGTTCTGCTCCACCAGTCACTCACTCACACATTGTTTCACTTCCCTTTAAGAAGCCTCTCATGCAGATCAGCACAGAGAGAATCATCAGAAGAACGACATGAAATATATCAAACTACACTGAGATAAAACATTAATATGTGGCCTAATATGACAGCTTCATCATTGGAAACCTTAAAGAAACATTACTTTAAAATATTGAGTCACAAGTTTCTGATGTGGATGTCAGTCGTGATTCAAAACTGTTTCAAAGTTTTTCAAAATTTGCAACAATATTTGACAAAATGAAGAAGATTTTACACATCATGAAATACCATCTGCATTTTTACTCTGTTCAATTTGATTTGAATCCTCATTTATCAAAATTAATCTTGTACAACATTTTTAAAATCGAGTTTAAGTTTGATCTTTTTTTAAATTTCAAGTTGTTTAAATTTGAGGACGACATGAAGGTGTAAAGACAAGTTTAGTGAAGCTGCTCTGAGTTAGTCTCCATGATGAAGGTGGAGATATAAAAACATGAACACTAAACGTGTGTTAAATCAAACCAAAGTATTTTATCTGCCTTGAACATCCTCAAACTGAATCTAAAACACAACTTTACAAAATCATATTTAGTCATTTTGTGCAGAAACTTACTTCCAACATCCAGTCTGGTTCCTCCACCAAAAGTCCACCACAGTGACACAAAGTCATTGAGCCGCCGTACAAAAACCTCTGAGTGTAGAGAGACACGGCTCTCTGACTCTGACTGACTGAACTAAATCTACAAGCACTCAAGAAACTACTTCACCATTAAAGTTGGAGGAAATGATTTATCCTCCAGTTTAAAGTTTTACTTTTGTAACAATGTGTTTCTTTACTTTCTGTTGTGAAGTGAACTTTGTTTCTTTGAGCAACATTTTTGACGAAATAGTCGTCAATATCAATTTTAAGAAAACTATTTTTTCGACGCTATTGAATACATTAATGAACACAAAGACAATTGACTTCTGAAATAATAAAAATGTTAAACATTTGACTTACTTCCAACATCCAGTCTGGTTCCTCCACCAAACGTGTACCACAGTGACACAAAGTCATTGAGCCGCCGTACAAAAACCTCTGAGTGTAGAGAGACACGGCTCTCTGACTCTGACACAAACAAAGTCACCAAACTCATTCACAGTTTACACACTTCATGTAAGAACTGGTGACATCACTTAAAACCCATTAACAGATAATACATATGTATTTATCAATTTATTTATTAAATGTTAGACATCTATGAGCAATATTAACTTGTGTTTCAGTAAAACTAATTGATGATTCATCAAGATATTCCTAAAGAAAAACATCTATTCCTGCCAAATGTAAATAATGGTCATAAATGCATGTTTCTTGTCCACTATAATAAATGAATAAACACTAATTTTGTTTAAAATTGTCCCACAGTGATGATGATTTGTGTCGTAGTGAATTTGGGGGATTTCACAAAACCTTCTAGAATAAAATGTTTCCATCAAACTCAAACTAAAGACTGAAATGAGCGCTGACACATTCCTGATCAATACTGTGATGAAGTGATTGATCCATTGATAATCAGCATCATCAGAGTCATCAAGTCCCTGTTGGAGTCCGTCAGAGCATTTCCATAGAGAGCCACTTTGCATCAGCAGCACCATGCTCCAGTGCTCTGGGAGAGTTTATAGTCCTGAGAGTTGGACACTGGATGACTGACAGCTGTCCTTCATCACAACAGAAGACACAGAAATCCTCCTCATCAAAAACATGACTTTGATCTCCGTCCTCATCTGGACTCTCCTCTGCTGCTGCTTCACAGGTAAAGTCCAGAGAATCAAACTCCTCTCCTCTATGAACATCCGTCCCTCTGAAGTGAAGCCGACTAAACCGTGACGCTGCTTTATGTCTTTGTCTCTGTGTCCTCAGAGTCCAGAGGACAGGTCACAGTGACTCAGCCTGGAGCAGTGAGCTCTGCTCTGGGAGGCTCCGTCTCCATCGCATGTCGGACCAGTCAGGATGTTTATAATAATAACTATTTAGCCTGGTACCAACAGAGAGATGGAGAAGCTCCTAAACTACTCATTTATTATGCTAGCACTCGACAATCAGGGATTCCAGATCGTTTTACAGGCAGTGGATCAAAGTCTGACTTCACTCTGACCATCAGTGGAGTTCAGGCTGAAGATGCAGCAGTTTACTACTGTCAGAGTTATCATCACATCAACAGTCAGTGGGTGTGCACACAGTGAAAAAGCGTCGTACAAAAACCTCCCTCAGTCAGACTGAACAGAAACTGAAGTGACTGCTGCAGCTGGAAGCTACTGAAGAGACTGATACACTTCACTGAAGACACACACACACACACACACACACACACACACACACACACACTCCAGAAGTTAGTTAACTGGTCTATACAGATTACTCACTGTATCTGTTGATCAATGTCAATTCATTAATAATACAACAATAGTTGTAAAGATGAATTACTTATGGACGACTTGTTCCTCCAACACTCTCAGTATTTATTAATAAAACAGCTGTTTCTTCCACAGAGAAATTCTTTATCATCTCAGGTTTCTGTTCATTCACACCATCAGAAGATCAGCCTGTATGCCGATGACATCCTATTATAATAACTCTTCATTTTACTATATAATGACTTAGTGGTCCTGTCTCCTTATAGCGCTGGGTTACAGCAACTGCTCAGAGTCTGCTCAAGTTATGGGCTGCACTATGACATCACATTCAACTCTAAAAAGAGTGTTTTCATGATTGCTAAAACAAAAGAAGATCAGAAGCTACAGTTTCCCTCATTTTTTATGGGAGACCAGCAGCTGAATGTGCTGCACAAAGTCACATATTTGGTTCACATTATTAGGGATGACTTAATTGATGATGACGATGTGCAGCGGCAGTGTTGCAAACTTTATGCACAAGCCAATATGCTGGCACGTACATTTTTTATGTGCACAGAAGATGTTTAAACTGCTCTCTTTAGAGCCTACTGTACTCCCCTCTATACAGCACACCTGTGGTGCAGGTACAGCAGAGCAAAAATTAAAACGATTCAGGTGGCATATAATGATGCTTTTAGAATCTTGCTAAAACTTCCAAATGGGCAAGTGCAAGTCATATGTTTGTGACTCATAATGTTCCCACTCTTTATGCTGTTTTGAGGAATTTCATGTACAAATTTAAATGTCGACTGGATGAATCCGAAAATGTAATTATAAAAGCCTTGACCAAGCCAACACAAAGTGATACAAAGTATTTTTCTTGTCTCTGGAAGCATTGGAACAAGTGTCTGTATGTGTTTAACCACGAGTGACTTTTTAACTAATGATTATACCTGTGTCCTTGTATTGTAGTGTATTGTATTTTATATATTCTTGTTGTTCTGTTTGTTGTTATATGGACTTACGAGTCTGAAATAAAAGAAATATATATAGTCGAGTCTATCATTCCCTGTAAACGAACATAAACTTTCCCTAATAATACACATTGGGTGACAAGGGAGATCAAAGCTGCTATTAATAAGAAGAAAACTGCTTTTCTCAGCGTTGATAAAGATAGGATTAAAACTGCCCAAAAGGAATTAAAAGCTATAATCAAACAGGGTATGCCTGAATATAAGGAAAGGGTTGAAGGACAGAGGTCCAATAGTAACACAAGGGGCCTTTGGAACGGCAGGACGTCTATTACTGGTTACGGGACCAGTAATCCCAGTTTCCCTGGTGCTGGGATCAATGTAAATGAAGCCAACCAGTTGTTGTCCATCCACGCAGCCTGAAGGTCTGTGCTGACCAGCTGTGTTCAGTCCTTCTTCATTCATTTCCTTGTCTCTGTCTTCCTAAAGAAACCCAGTAACGTGGAAAACATCTTGTTTAGCTCCAATCCCAAAGGCAAACAGTGTGAGGAGTCATAGTCTCACTAACCTGAGACCTAAAGCCCTGACGTCTCACATAATGAAGTGTTTTGAAAGGGTTGTCCTGGGTCACCTGAGGAGACAGGTCTCAGTCTCCCAGGATCCTTTGCAGTTTGCATACAGGAAGGTGTAGGTATGACGATGCACTACTTTTAATGCTCCACAGTATTTATAGTCATGTAGAAACAACTGCTGGCTCTGTTAGGATCATGTTTTTTGACTTTTCTAGTGCTTTTAATACAATTCAGCCGCACCTTTTAGCAAAACAACTTTGACTTTTAAACTTTCAAACTGCACAATACAAAGTATTGCTTGGGTCTTGGATTACCTTTTTTCTCGACCTAACCCATGGACCAACCGCATATTCAAGGTCTCGTATTGATGACATGAAGTCCTCTCTTGACCTGTTTCTGCCCACGCCTATTGAAGAGGTGGTGCTGAACATGACAAACAAGGAGGGGCAACAAGTGGAGCAAGATGGATCCAATGGACCTGCAGGCATATGTGGGTTGGTTGTTTCTCGCTGCCGTGTACCGATCCAGTAAAGAAGCTACAACTCGTTTATGGCATGCCGACTGCTACAGTGAGAATACAAAGGGGCTTCAAACTGTTCCCTGTGGTGCTCCAGTTTTAGTTCAAATAGTGTAAGGCAGTTTTTCTTTCAAGCCTGACAAACTGTGGTCAAGACAAAAGGTAATCCAAGGATCCTGGGAGACTGAGACCTGTCTCCTCCTTTGGGATTGGAGCTAAACAAGATGTTTTCCACGTTACTGGGTTTCTTTAGGAAGACAGAGACAAGGAAATGAATGAAGAAGGACTGAACACAGCTGGTCAGCACAGACCTTCAGGCTGCGTGGATGGACAACAACTGGTTGGCTTCATTTACATTGATCCCAGCACCAGGGAAACTGGGATTACTGGTCCCGTAACCAGTAATAGACGTCCTGCCGTTCCAAAGGCCCCTTGTGTTACTATTGGACCTCTGTCCTTCAACCCTTTCCTTATATTCAGGCATACCCTGTTTGATTATAGCTTTTAATTCCTTTTGGGCAGTTTTAATCCTATCTTTATCAACGCTGAGAAAAGCAGTTTTCTTCTTATTAATAGCAGCTTTGATCTCCCTTGTCACCCAATGTGTATTATTAGGGAAAGTTTATGTTCGTTTACAGGGAATGATAGACTCGACTATATATATTTCTTTTATTTCAGACTCGTAAGTCCATATAACAACAAACAGAACAACAAGAATATATAAAATACAATACACTACAATACAAGGACACAGGTATAATCATTAGTTAAAAAGTCACTCGTGGTTAAACACATACAGACACTTGTTCCAATGCTTCCAGAGACAAGAAAAATACTTTGTATCACTTTGTGTTGGCTTGGTCAAGGCTTTTATAATTACATTTTCGGATTCATCCAGTCGACATTTAAATTTGTACATGAAATTCCTCAAAACAGCATAAAGAGTGGGAACATTATGAGTCACAAACATATGACTTGCACTTGCCCATTTGGAAGTTTTAGCAAGATTCTAAAAGCATCATTATATGCCACCTGAATCGTTTTAATTTTTGCTCTGCTGTACCTGCACCACAGGTGTGCTGTATAGAGGGGAGTACAGTAGGCTCTAAAGAGAGCAGTTTAAACATCTTCTGTGCACATAAAAAATGTACGTGCCAGCATATTGGCTTGTGCATAAAGTTTGCAACACTGCCGCTGCACATCGTCATCATCAATTAAGTCATCCCTAATAATGTGAACCAAATATGTGACTTTGTGCAGCACATTCAGCTGCTGGTCTCCCATAAAAAATGAGGGAAACTGTAGCTTCTGATCTTCTTTTGTTTTAGCAATCATGAAAACACTCTTTTTAGAGTTGAATGTGATGTCATAGTGCAGCCCATAACTTGAGCAGACTCTGAGCAGTTGCTGTAATCCAGCGCTATAAGGAGACAGGACCACTAAGTCATTATATAGTAAAATGAAGAGTTATTATAATAGGATGTCATCGGCATACAGGCTGATCTTCTGATGGTGTGAATGAACAGAAACCTGAGATGATAAAGAACTTCTCTGTGGAAGAAACAGCTGTTTTATTAATAAATACTGAGAGTGTTGGAGGAACAAGTCGTCCATAAGTAATTCATCTTTACAACTATTGTTGTATTATTAATGAATTGACATTGATCAACAGATACAGTGAGTAATCTGTATAGACCAGTTAACCAACTTCTGGAGTGTGTGTGTGTGTGTGTGTGTGTGTGTGTGTGTGTGTGTGTGTGTCTTCAGTGAAGTGTATCAGTCTCTTCAGTAGCTTCCAGCTGCAGCAGTCACTTCAGTTTCTGTTCAGTCTGACTGAGGGAGGTTTTTGTACGACGCTTTTTCACTGTGTGCACACCCACTGACTGTTGATGTGATGATAACTCTGACAGTAGTAAACTGCTGCATCTTCAGCCTGAACTCCACTGATGGTCAGAGTGAAGTCAGACTTTGATCCACTGCCTGTAAAACGATCTGGAATCCCTGATTGTCGAGTGCTAGCATAATAAATGAGTAGTTTAGGAGCTTCTCCATCTCTCTGTTGGTACCAGGCTAAATAGTTATTATTATAAACATCCTGACTGGTCCGACATGCGATGGAGACGGAGCCTCCCAGAGCAGAGCTCACTGCTCCAGGCTGAGTCACTGTGACCTGTCCTCTGGACTCTGAGGACACAGAGACAAAGACATAAAGCAGCGTCACGGTTTAGTCGGCTTCACTTCAGAGGGACGGATGTTCATAGAGGAGAGGAGTTTGATTCTCTGGACTTTACCTGTGAAGCAGCAGCAGAGGAGAGTCCAGATGAGGACGGAGATCAAAGTCATGTTTTTGATGAGGAGGATTTCTGTGTCTTCTGTTGTGATGAAGGACAGCTGTCAGTCATCCAGTGTCCAACTCTCAGGACTATAAACTCTCCCAGAGCACTGGAGCATGGTGCTGCTGATGCAAAGTGGCTCTCTATGGAAATGCTCTGACGGACTCCAACAGGGACTTGATGACTCTGATGATGCTGATTATCAATGGATCAATCACTTCATCACAGTATTGATCAGGAATGTGTCAGCGCTCATTTCAGTCTTTAGTTTGAGTTTGATGGAAACATTTTATTCTAGAAGGTTTTGTGAAATCCCCCAAATTCACTACGACACAAATCATCATCACTGTGGGACAATTTTAAACAAAATTAGTGTTTATTCATTTATTATAGTGGACAAGAAACATGCATTTATGACCATTATTTACATTTGGCAGGAATAGATGTTTTTCTTTAGGAATATCTTGATGATTCATCAATTAGTTTTACTGAAACACAAGTTAATATTGCTCATAGATGTCTAACATTTAATAAATAAATTGATAAATACATATGTATTATCTGTTAATGGGTTTTAAGTGATGTCACCAGTTCTTACATGAAGTGTGTAAACTGTGAATGAGTTTGGTGACTTTGTTTGTGTCAGAGTCAGAGAGCCGTGTCTCTCTACACTCAGAGGTTTTTGTACGGCGGCTCAATGACTTTGTGTCACTGTGGTACACGTTTGGTGGAGGAACCAGACTGGATGTTGGAAGTAAGTCAAATGTTTAACATTTTTATTATTTCAGAAGTCAATTGTCTTTGTGTTCATTAATGTATTCAACAGCGTCGAAAAAATAGTTTTCTTAAAATTGATATTGACGACTATTTCGTCAAAAATGTTGCTCAAAGAAACAAAGTTCACTTCACAACAGAAAGTAAAGAAACACATTGTTACAAAAGTAAAACTTTAAACTGGAGGATAAATCATTTCCTCCAACTTTAATGGTGAAGTAGTTTCTTGAGTGCTTGTAGATTTAGTTCAGTCAGTCAGAGTCAGAGAGCCGTGTCTCTCTACACTCAGAGGTTTTTGTACGGCGGCTCAATGACTTTGTGTCACTGTGGTGGACTTTTGGTGGAGGAACCAGACTGGATGTTGGAAGTAAGTTTCTGCACAAAATGAGTAAATATGATTTTGTAAAGTTGTGTTTTAGATTCAGTTTGAGGATGTTCAAGGCAGATAAAATACTTTGGTTTGATTTAACACACGTTTAGTGTTCATGTTTTTATATCTCCACCTTCATCATGGAGACTAACTCAGAGCAGCTTCACTAAACTTGTCTTTACACCTTCATGTCGTCCTCAAATTTAAACAACTTGAAATTTAAAAAAAGATAAAACTTAAACTCGATTTTAAAAATGTTGTACAAGATTAATTTTGATAAATGAGGATTCAAATCAAATTGAACAGAGTAAAAATGCAGATGGTATTTCATGATGTGTAAAATCTTCTTCATTTTGTCAAATATTGTTGCAAATTTTGAAAAACTTTGAAACAGTTTTGAATCACGACTGACATCCACATCAGAAACTTGTGACTCAATATTTTAAAGTAATGTTTCTTTAAGGTTCCCAATGATGAAGCTGGCCACATATTAATGTTTTATCTCAGTGTAGTTTGATATATTTCATGTCGTTCTTCTGATGATTCTCTCTGTGCTGATCTGCATGAGAGGCTTCTTAAAGGGAAGTGAAACAATGTGTGAGTGAGTGACTGGTGGAGCAGAACAAACATCTGACAGAAACTCCTTAAAGGAGAAAAGCAACTCTCTCTCAGTAAAGGTGTCCGCGTGTCTGCTGCTTGATTGACAGCTGTGTGGTCCCCGTCCTCTAAGCCGATTGGTGTCTCCTAGGTGATGTCCGTCCCACCCTGACGGTGCTGCCGCCCTCCAGTGAGGAGCTGCAGCAGGGGAAGGCCACGCTCATGTGCCTGGCCAACAAGGGCTTCCCCTCAGGCTGGAGTCTGGCCTGGAAGGTGGACGGCAGCAGCAGCAGCAGCAGCAGCAGCAGCAGCAGCTGGGAGGAGAGCAGGAGCCCCGGGGTGCTGGAGAAGGACGGCCACTACAGCTGGAGCAGCACCCTGAGGCTCCCTGCAGACCAGTGGAGGAAGGTGGGCTCTGTGACCTGTGAGGCCACCCAGGGCTCCCAGGCTCCGCTCTCAGAGACACTGAGGAGAGACCAGTGTTCCCAGTCCTGAGCTGCCTCACTGGGACTCTGCTACTGGTTTCAGTGGCTGCATCTCTTCCTGTCTCATCATACATGATTTAAAAAGTGATATTTTGTTGATTGTTATGATGCTTTTCAGACAATAAAGATTGTTCTCATTTAACTGTTTCAGAGGATTTTATTATTTAAAAATAAGTGTTGGTCTATTAAACATCTCCAAGTTGACTCAAGTCAAATGAAGGACATTTTAATAAACTATTCTCAAATGATTAACTAAGGATTCAGAATAATGTGGCAAAAACTAGGAATGAACATCATGTTTACAAGGTATTTATATAGAGCAGCAACAGTTTGCAAGTATTAGAAATATATAATAGCATATCATCAGCATAAAGGGACATGACATAAAGATGAGATTTTTACTTTAATTTTACTCCCAAAAAATATTCATATTCCCAATTGTTATTTTTAAAACCTAACAAACAAAGACAAAATAAAAAGATGACAACAGGAGAGACCTAACTGGTTAACATTAGTATTAATTTCCTTATCAGTGACTTGAAATTAGTTTGAATTCACTAAATTAAAAAGGGACTTGACATTCCTAAATATCTGGATGTTATTTATTAGCAATAAATATATAATTCATGAATGAGTTTGTGTTTATTTATACAGTTAAACAATGTTTGTTAGTTTTATATATCATAAAAATATTCTCAGAAAACACTGACAGAACAATTCTAAAGAAAAGATGATTTTGTATCCTTCTCCTTCATTAAACACTGGCAGTGTTACAGCACGTATTTTCATCATTTGTTTTGGTCATTGTACAATTAATTTGTATTTTTTCTTTTTTAAATATATATATTTTTTTTATATATTTTTTTAATTTTGAAGAAGGTTTAATAATATTGCATCTCTGATTACTGAAATAGAGTGTTCAACCTACCAGCTGTGTAAGAGTCGGTGCAGATGGAGGTGAATAAAGTGAAAAGGGAACAGAAACATTCTTCTGGTTGCTACTGAAACAGCACCATTGTGGTCTGTGTAGTTTCACTCTGCTGCACATATCAATCCCATTTGCACCACCTGGTTGCTGGACTTTCAGAGTGTAATATATTATTTAATGGTGACATCTTCTGGTGCAAAAGTGCCATTACTTCATGTTCATGAAGCTGTGTTGACCAGATCAGAAATTCATTGATTTTATTTTCCACTGACTCATCAAAGTCTCACTTGTCTTCATCATCGTAGGAAAGACCTTCATCTTCACTCTGTGTCTATTTTATATTTGTTTGCCAACTAACAACAAAATATGAACAGTAACTATGAACGTTGTCTTTTTTTATTTTATCTAATTCACCAATTAATTTTCTTTTTTGGATCTCACCCACTTCTTTGATTGGATTCTGTGATAATTTGTAATAACAATGCAAACCATTCACAAAGCAGCATCATTTTAAACTGGAGAACACTTCTCAATCACTGAGGTAAGAATGTAAACACCTGGAACCCACTAAAAAGCTCCTGTTAAGTTAAATATACTCTTTTTTTTGTTTACACATACAGTATGTACAATAGTAAGGAATTACAGCTTTTATGTGTCGTGTTCTATCAATTACCTGAACTTTTAGGTATGTTTTTTAATCTTTATTAGGTCACTATGCTCTACTTTGGCTGCAGTACTCACATGTGGCCATGGGGCTGAAGGGGGCGCTCTTCAATACCTGCAGCTGGTTGGCAGCTGTGAAGTCGATGGGACAAAAACTCATACAGACAACAATAGACAACAATTTGCAAAATCAGAAAAGGAAAATAGACACAACACAAAGTGATAAAGAACATTAATATTTATTGCAAGATGCAAACAATGTACTCATAGCGGGACACACGTTTATCTTATGCACGAGTGGTGAGTATGTTTCTTAGTTTGCTGGCACGTACAAATGATTGATTATGAATATCTAGCTATCTCCTGGATTGGTCTACTCACAACAGAGGTGACGGGGTGGCACGTTCTCAGAACCTCTAGTCCTCTAGTTATCTTTCTAGTTGGCTAGCTAGGTAGATGCTAATAATAATCAATAATATGTGCCATGAAACTGAGAAACATACTCACCACTCTGCCACTGACCGGCATCGCCTCCTTCGAAAAACCGTCGAAAGCACAAATGGATCACCTGGAGATTGGTCTACTTACAACTGAGGTATATATATATATATATATATATATATATATATATATATATATATATATATATATATATATATATATATATATATATATATATATATATATATATATATATATATATATATATATATACATTTCATTCACACTGTTTTATAAACAATCCTTTTGATGAAACAATCCTTTTGATGAAATGACTTATTCTCCTTGTGTCGGTTTTAATTTGACATTTTTAGGTAATCACAGATCTTTTCTGAAGAAAACTAAAACAGATTTACCAGTTACAGTGTTCAGTTCAGTGTTCAGAGTTTAAATACTTTTATTTTGAAAGCTGACCCCTCCACCGGAAGTACAAAGCAGTGAGGAGCGCCGTGAGCTGAACCAGTCGGGTGTATTGATCTTACCGGAGCAGAGCAGCGATGGATGAACAGCTGGATGTCGGGTTGAACCCCGCAGGTTGGTGTTTTTATTTCTCCTCTCGCTGGAAACACGTTCACGTTTCCACTGATGTGGAGCAAGAGACCAAGAACCTGCAGAAAGATATCAACATCACTTCTGAGACATTAGTGCTTTATCCTGTACAGTGAGGATTTAACTAGCAATTATATTTACATATGTAACCAGAGTCAGAGAGTTCAGATTTGCATGTCATTAATTATCTGCTTCATTAATTCTCATTCTTATTCTCCTTATCTCAGACCGTTTAGTATCTTACAGGAACTATATTTACACGTCTATTAAACATAAATTCATGTTACAAACTAAATATTTAAAATGACTCCTGAATCAGAATAAATCCATTTCATGTGTAAAGAATCGATCCAGTGAATGGTTATGATAAAGATATTTTTTTACCAATTTTTTACCTATAATTTGTCTAACATATTTTGTATCAATAGCAAAACCACCAGTAATTCATTTTGATTTATTTATTTCCATTGCATAACTTTTTTATTTTTATAAAGCAGACATTGTTTATGGACTCGTCATGCAAAATAGAAAATTGCAAAATAGAAAATATGACATCCCAGTTAACGAGTTTCAAAAAATTCAAGTATATGAAAGTAAAACCTTGTTTTAATGGATTTCATAACAAGCAAGGGGTTAGGGCGTGGAAGGTCTGAAAATTAGGGAGGGGCCAGGTTGTTTAGGGATTTGTAAGTTTTGGACATATCAGAGTTTGTTGAGGATTTTGTTGGGTGAGCCTTAGAGGATGCCGTTGCAATAAGCAAGTCTGGATGTTATGAGAGCATGGATAAGATGTTCTGTGGTGGCAGAGGACAGGGAACCGGGAGAGGGCAGTCCCAGTAATGCCAATGGAGTGCTGGAGACGTGAGAGGAGGGTGAAGTGGTTGATAGTGTCCAAGGCGCCGCTGAGGTGATGAGTTGGTGAGCTGAGGAGGATGAGGAGTATGTCGTTTGTGATTTTCAGTTGGGCGGTTTCAGTGCTGTGTTTTGAACGGAACATATTGCAATGATTTTGTCATTAAAGAAGGATATAAATGAGTTGCATTTGCTGGTGGTGAAGGAGGTTGAGATGGTGTGAGAGAGACATTTTCTATAGACTTCTATACAACCAGAGGAGTCGCCTCCTGTTGATCAGTAGAGCGAATGCAGCTTCAACACATGAAACATATACTTCTATACAAGCAGAGGAGTCACCCCCTGGTCATCAGGAGAGAGAATGCAGCTTTAACACATAAAGCATAGACTTCTATACAACCAGAGGAGTCGCCCCCTGGTGGTCAGGAGAGAGAATTGCGCTTCAACACATGAA
This sequence comes from Taurulus bubalis, assembly GCF_910589615.1. NCBI lineage: Eukaryota > Metazoa > Chordata > Actinopteri > Perciformes > Cottidae > Taurulus > Taurulus bubalis. Next base: position 22,009,061 of record NC_136604.1, read on the forward strand.
GCATAGACTTCTATACAACCAGAGGAGTCACCCCTGGTGGTCAGGAGAGAGAATGCAGCTTTAACACATGAAGCATAGACTTCTATACAACCAGAGAAGTCATCCCCCGGTCATCAGGAAAGAGAATGCAGCTTTAACAAGAAGCATCAGCTTCACATTTCAGAACTGAAGGTTGCCACCTGGGCAACACATTCTCACCCTCAACTCGTGAAATACAGAAACTGGTCAGTGGTTCTAATCTTCAAAGTGTGACGCTCTGCGTACCCCTCCAGCGTCAGTTTTAGACGTGTCCTGGACGGGGTGTTAGTTTCCACTCATTACATGCATAGTGTCTTTAAAAAATAAACAGGACAAACTCGTTAGGTTGAGGAAAACCGTGGTTGACGTTAACCGGACCGACAAACGAGTCTTGACTAGCAAGACACTGACAGTCACCTAACAAAACTCAACGTTTACTTTTAGTTCGTCACTGGCCACATACAGCTGTTTGCTGAACGAAAGTCCTGTGATTGTTTACACGAGATAACAAACACTTGTAGTTAATGGCTGTTTGTTTGTCTTTCAGCTTTTACTTCAGACATCCACAAATGGATTGTTATCAAAGAAGAACAGCAGGACTGGATCTACAGTCTGGACCAGGAGGACCCAGAGCCCCCACACATTAAGGAGGACCAGGAGGACCCAGAGCCCCCACACATTAAAGAGGAACAGGGGGACCCAGAGCCCCCACACATTAAAGAGGAACTCTGGACCAGTCAGGAGGGAGAGCAGCTTCAAGGGCTGGAGGAGGCTAGTATCAAGTTCTCATGCACTCCTGTAAAGAGTGAAGATGATGAAGAGGAAGCTCAGTCCTCACAGCTTCATCAAAGACAAACTGAACAGAATGAAACAGAAGCCGATGGAGAGGATTGTGGCGGACCAGAACCAGACAGGAAGTCAAATCCAGATAGACATCCAGAACCAGATACTGATAACGAGAATGACTCTTCTGAACCTGAGACTGATGACAGTAATGATTGGAAGGAGACTGGAGAACTTCAGTCAGGTGGCCGTGAGGCAAATCTGATGACACAAAAGAAAACCCACACAGAAAAGAAACCATTTGGTTGCTCAGTTTGTGGTAAAAGCTTTTCCCAGCGTTATTACGTGAAGACACACATGACATGCCATTCAGGAGAGAAACCATTTAATTGTTCAGTTTGTGGTAGAGGTTTTTCTCAAAAAACACACTTAACAAAACACATGATATATCATTCAGGGGAGAAATCATTTAGTTGCTCTGTCTGCAGTAAAAGATATGCACAAAAGGGGTATCTGCTATACCACATGACGGTGCACACGGGGGAGAAACGGGTCAAATGCAGGGTTTGTGACAAAAGGTTTACTTGGCATTATCAGCTTAAAAGACACGATTGCGTCAGTGAGTCCTCACAGGTGCAACAAAACCAAACCGAGAAGAACAAGGACTTCGAGCATCTAGCCAGCAGCTCAACGGTTCCTGCTGGTGTGGGATTTAATGACACTGATACTGACACCTCTGAACCAGAGACTGGAGTCAGTGATGATGATTTGAAGGAGACAAGAGAACCTCAGTCAGGCTCTTTAAAAAACAATGAAGTTCCTGTGAGTGATTCGCAATGTAGCGCTAGTGACAAACCCTTTCGGTGCTCCGAGTGTGGGAAAGGATTTGGCATCAAGGGTTCTCTGAAGAGACACATGAGATGTCACACAGGAGAAAAACCTTTCAGCTGCTCAGTGTGTGACAAGTCTTTTGGATGGAGAGGGAGTTTACAGGTACACATGAGAAATCACACAGGAGAGAAACCATTCAGCTGCACAGCGTGTGGAAAATGTTTTAGCCGCAAGGCAAATTTGAAGAAGCATGTGAGGATTCACACAGGAGAGAAACCATTTAGCTGCTCCGTTTGCGGTAAAAACTTCCTGCGCAAGGACCACATAGTTCGTCACATGGTAACCCACACAGAGTAGAAACAATTCAGCTGCAGCTGATGTGGGGGAATATGGATAGAGTTGGGTATTTTCACGCTTCAACTGATATTAGTACTCAATAGTACCTTTATCTGTATACTTTACTTTCTCTGTAATAACAAAAACATATTTTAATTGTAAAATGAGTCCACACTTCTCATTTTCAACTTTATTTATTTAGAACATGGAATTTTCATGATGTGTTGATTCTGGCGCCCCCTGTGGACTAAAGCGATAGTGTCTCTGAGCACCAGGGTCCATTTAGAAAACCGCTCATTTTACTGCAGCAGGGTCTTACAGTTTGCCCTCTCAGTCCTGGTTCTGGTTCAGCAGCGTGGTGTCGGGCTCCCAGAGAGGAGAAGCTCTGCTCCTGGAAGAGGAAGAGGAGGAGGAGGAGGAGGAGGAGGAGGAGGGGACACTGCTGCTGCCGGGAGCTGAGCTCTCCTCCTCCCTCCGGAGCTCCGACTGCAAGTCCGAGAATGCAGGTGAAGCCGGATCTGGGTCTGTCCACAGTGGACTGGTCTCTGCTGGATCTGAGTCTGTCCACGGTGGACCGGTCTCTGCTGGATCTGGGTCCAGTTCAAGGTGGACTGGTCTCTACTGGATCTGGATCCAGTCCACGGTGGACTGGTCTCTGCTGAACCTGGATCTATCCATGGTGTACTGGTCTCTGCTGGATATGGGTCCAGTCCCCGGTGCACTGGTCTCTACTAAATCTGGGTCCAGTCCACGGTGGACTGGTCTCTGCTGGATCTGGATCGGTCCACGGTGGACTGGTCTCTGCTGGACCTTGGTCTGCTGGATCTGGATCTTCTGAACTCTCTAGAACCAGACACTCTTCTCTCTGGTGGTCTGTTTACTGATGGAGGTCTATAGAAGACCAGGAATACACTGAGGTCTATACAGGGCCAGAACTAAACTGAGGCCTATAGAGGATCAGGACTACACTAAGGGTCATATGGAGGACCAGCACTACACTGAGGTCTATAGAGGACCTGGACTAAACTTAGGTCTATAGAGGATGAGAACTAAACTGAGGTATGTAGAGGATCAGGACTACACTGGGGTCTATAGAGGACCAGGACTACACTGAGGTATACAGAGGAGCAGAACTAAACTAAGGTTTATATATGACTAGGACACACCTGATGTATATTGGTCCAGTCCTAGACTAAGGTATATACAGTACCAGGACTACACTGAGGTCTACAGAGGCCCATGACTAAATTGAGGTCTGTAGAGGACCAGGACAAACCTGAGGTATATTGGCCCAGGACTAGACTGAGGTCTATAGAGGACCAGGACTACACTGAGATCTATAGAGGACCTGGACTACACTGAGGTCTATAATGGATGAGGACTAAACTGAGGTCTATAGAGAACCAGGACTACACTGAGGTCTATAGAGGAGCAGAACTAAACTAAGGTCTATAGAGGACCTGGGCTACACTGAGGTCTATAGAGGATCAGGACTAAACTGAGGTCTATAGAGGACCAGGACAAACATGAGGTATATTGGCCCAGGACTAGACTGAGGTCTATAGAGGACCAGGACTACTGAGGTCTAATAGACCTGGGGTCTACAGAGCACCAGGACTAAACTGAGGTATTATAGAGGCCCAGGACAAACCTACGGGTCTATAGAGGATCAGGACCAAACTGAGATCCCTGTTGCTGTGTGGGAGACGTGATGCTTTGGCCAGCTTTGTGTTAGCTGCATCAAGTTTGAAGACGCTTGCGACTGCTTTTGAGTGGTCAGAAGACGAGTCCATGTACCATCAACACTGTCCCACAACCTTTTGAACACCAACCTATTTTTAGGCCCTTTCCTTGAAAATTGCATACCCAAACTAAAAAGGGTCTCTTCCTACCCAAATCATAGCACAATATGTGAACATTCTCTAACCCAAATCATAGCACAATATGTGAACATTCTCTAACCCAAATCATAGCTCAATATGTGAACATTCTCTAACCCAAATCATAGCTCAATATGTGAACATTCTCTCTGCAAAGGTTGACTTGACTGATAAAGTGGAGCAGAACAAGGGTTTGGTACAAAGAACATTCAGGTGAGGACTCCAAAATGTCCACTAGGGCACATTTGCGCACATGTGACATTTAAATTTTTTCATGTACCAAACCATATATTTTTCTTGCGTATTACACATGGTGTTCAATACATCCAAATACAGCAGTTTGGGGCTTTTTTTTCATCAAACAAGCTATGATTTACAGTTTTTCATATAACAATCGCTCAGTTTGGTTAGATTGGATTTTAAAAGGTTTTAAAGTGAGACAGTTGATCTGGTTGCTGTAGTTTGTTGATGTAGTGATAAGTTGATGTTTCGACAGATTTATATGATGGTGTGATGTACTTTTATTGGCTTTACATATTCTGTTTATTGATCTGTTCGGTGCATATTAACAGCACAGAAATGAACATCCTCCCCAACACTGCCACCCCCCTTTTTTTCTTTTAACGTTTTTATATATTCGGGACCGTTTATTGAAATGTGGTGAGAGACGAGGGAGCCTCCATGTGCAGAGCTCCACCGGTTAGACTGTCTCATAAAAACATGAACCTTTCTTTCTTCCGTTTAAAAATACCATTAATCTATTAGACTTTGATTTGTTGTTTTCTCAGAGCTCTGAAAATCTAATAAAAACATATGTGTCGATCTTCAAACTGAGTTGGTTGAATAAGTAAAAAAGTGTTGACATGCTCCGCCTCTTTCAGCTTGCAATCTAATGCTCGTCTATTTTGCTGTGCCATTCAGCTTCCTGTAGCCAGGGAAATGGATCACATCACTCCAGTTCTGGCTTCCTGTCCTGGCTTCCTGTCCAACAAAGAATTGACATTAACATCTTGCTACTGGTTTATAAAGCACTGAATGGTTTAGGGCCTAAGTATCTACGGGTCTACTTCCTGTTCCAAGAGTCAGAACTAAACATGGACAAGCAGCGTTCAGCTTTTCTGCTCCACACATCTGGAACAAGGTCCCTGAAAGCTGCAGGTCTGCTGAGACCCTCAGAGACCACCAGAGACCACAGAGACCCTCAGCACCTTTATATCCAGCTTGAAGACTTTTCTGTTTGCTGCTGCCTTTAATGGAAACAGATTCAAGGATATTAATCAATTGCTGCATCTCACTACCGCATTTTATTTCTTAAACTGCCCTGCAACTTTTATTCTATTTATTGCTTTCTTGACTTTTTTATGTTTTAATGAATGTTCTTAATTGTTTTAAATCTTGTTTTCTTCTGCATTATTTTTTGATGCTTTTAATGGTTTTATGTGAAGCATTTTTGAATCACCTTGTTGTTGAAATGTGCTATACAAATAAACTTGCCATGCCAAGCATCTTTTAGTGCCCTAAGAGCCTCATTTGTGTGAATAATGAATCACTGCTGGTTATAATGGATATAATTGATCCAATCAACATTTGTGTTTGGTGTTATCCAGGTAAAATATGGAGTTGAGGCCCTGCTTACAGCTCATGTCTCACTTTAATCTCTTTAGGGATTCCTCTGGGTTGTACCATTTAAATACACCGCCTCCTTGGACTTGTTTACTCTAATTATGATTTCTACGCCTTTCTACGCATCCAATAACTAATGGCTACGGCAAATGTCTGCTCACTCAAAACCCTGAGAGTGAAAACCATCATGGTTATATTATGGCATCACACCACACAGGTGTAGTAGCGAAGACAGGTGTCACATTCATGTTCTCTTACAGCTGACCGTGACGTCTCCTACCTGCACTCCTAAACCGAAGAACAAAATTAGATTAGGACAAAAACAGATTAAATATTAGATTTACTATTATTTTTATTAACATTAACATTATTAATATTAATATTATTATTATACGCAGATACCACAACGTTTTACCTGTATCTTCCATTTAAATAAAGGCTGAATAAATAGATATCATTTACCTTTTCATTTAAGGGAAACAACATCTTTATTTGAACTTGTGTTGATAAAAGTGTTTTTCAATGAACGCCATTCTTTAAATGTTGTATTTTTTCTGTGTGTCATTTATCTTCCTGCGTGTGTTTAACCTCTGGACTTTTATTCTGAAGAGCATCTTCCCCGGAAGTTCCATCCGGTAACGTCACACGGTTCGAACAAGATGGCGTCTTGCAGGAATACATATTAGCAGCGTCTCGTTGTTGCGTTGATAAAGTGTCAGGTAGCTCCTTCAGTCCTGATCCAGCAGAGTCTCTCTATGGGGAAGGTGGTCAGCAACACAGCTGGTCACAGTTTAATGGAGAGGAAACGGGGTTTGTGACGGAGTTTGTGTGAGAAAACGTTTCTGTTGTTGTGAAAATGTCTAAAGTCCAAATGCTGAGATCTGTAGTGAAGCAGCGACTAACTGCGGCTGCTGAAGAGATATTTGGGCTGTTTGAAAGAACGATTGCAGAATACGAGGAGGAACTTTCTGCTTCTAAAGAGGAGAACGAGCGACAACGGAAGCTACTGGACGCTGTTTTCAACCCGGAAGTCCGGATACAAAGAGCAGGTTGGTTCTGTTTGTTTCTTCATCACTTTAAACTGATGGAACCAGTTCTGGAGGAAGTATTCACACCATGTACTGAGGTAGAGTTACAGGTACTGTACTGAAGTATTCACACCATGTACTGAGGTAGAGTTACAGGTACTGTACTGAAGTATTCACATCATGTACTGAGGTAGAGTTACAGGTACTGTAAGGAAGTATTCACACCATGTACTGAGGTAGAGTTAAAGGTACTGTACTGAAGTATTCACACCATGTACTGAGGTAGAGTTACAGGTACTGTAAGGAAGTATTCACACCATGTACTGCGGTAGAGTTACAGGTACTGTAAGGAAGTATTCACACCATGTACTGACGTAGAGTTACAGGTACTTTACTGAAGTATTCACAGCATGTACTGCGGTATAGTTAAAGGTAGATTCATTTACGTCATGAAATAAATAAATAAAACATTAGTGCTTCTGATCGGACCTCTCTCAAAGCTTCTATCGTGTTTTACTTTTTCAATAACAGCCATGCTTTACAATCGCAGCACACGCCTGCTCTCTCTTTTCTCTTGACCAGAAGTGAAATCTTTAGCACATTAAAACATGTAATAAGCAACTTGCCGTTAATGACCCAAAGGTGCTCCATTGGACCGAGAAGAGTTGAGCTTTGTGACATGGCGCGTTATTCTTTTATAGCCAATAAAAGATGGTAAGGGTGGGGGAAAAAAGACATTTAAAAAAAAATAGAAGCATAAAACAAACTGGCTACTGTGTTTCTCTCTAGTAGCGTTGGAAGTCGGTGAAATTCACCACGCTGTGTGCGCCTACGGATAATATTATGTTCCAGCGTTTTTGGGGATTTCCACAACAAGTGTAAAGCAGAACTAGTGGTTCAGTATAGTACAGCAGTATTGCATATTGTAAGTATTAAGTCTACAAAAGGACACACAGTACCTATCTATCTATCTATCTATCTATCTATCAATTTGTACACTTAGGTATTGACAAAAGAACGCAGCTCCTCCCTACTATGACTATAAAACTGATTTAGGAAATGTCGCTCCACCCACTCAGCTTGTCAGTTTCTCGACGAGTGACGTTCGCTTGCCGCTGTTCGGCACTTGAGTGAAGCCTGCCACTGAGACGTCA
>NC_136604.1:22021713-22051713 GCF_910589615.1 Taurulus bubalis
CTGAATTAAATACGTTCGCAAACTAACAATGTCTCATATCCCTTTGTTGTTATGGTTTATATGCAGATTATAATCTGATCATAAGAATATGCAGACAACAGTTTATGAAGCACAATTCAGTGTGACCTAGAAGTGTTGACTTCATAATGTTTTATTATCATGTGACAAAATAGTTGATTAAACAGATGATGATCAGAAACATGACTGAGACTCAAGAGCTCGTCCAGTTTAACTCTTTCATCAAAACTGAAGTAAAATAAAAGAATGAGCGCTGAACTTTACGGCACTTTTCAGCAACGTAACGTCCGTAGTTTTCCAGCCGGTTTAATAGATTATTGAAAGTATTTTCAAGTTATGCTAATTATTTTTTACATGATCTGCGTTGGTCGGTCATGATCGGTTGTTCACGTGAACGGCCAAATGATACGTCATTTTAAATGGTGCCGCCGCAAGGAATTGTGGGTCAGCATTATCTCCTTCCCTATCGTAAAGGCAGGTCCAGTGGTTCCTATGCTAAAGGAGATAAATTAGGAAGCATTGAAGCTCCTTTCCTTTGCGTTTAGAGAATTCGATCGGCACTTATCATGGCGGTCACTTAGGTACTTCAGGTCATTTCACTGTTAGGAAGATTCCTAACCAAAAGGGACTATTCGACTGCAGCGCCAGAGTTTAGTGATTTCGCCATCTTTGATTACGGCTGTCGTCATTTTGTTGTTGTTTCATCCAATGAACAGACGTTGCGGAGGAGCGACGTCGTAATGCCGGATACAGCTCTGGTAGTAGTAGCGACCTGTCAATCACCTTGTAGCCCCGCCCTAAAGCATAACCTGCTTTATGGTCTGTTTGACTCTAAATGGACCATAATGGACCAGCAACAACGCTACAATTGAATTAATTTTTTAAGAATTGTGCAGCCGCAGTCTTCATTTGTCAACAGTTGCCTTTTAGGTTATGCTTCATTATGTTTTAGCAGCAACAAGCACATGAACATTTTAACAAGAACTCCCCCAAAGGGAAACTTTGCCCCACAGCCAGGTAAAACACAACAGTTTTTAGTTTGAATGAGGTCCAAATATGTATGTGCAGCATGTCTCCCCACATTACAGGAAAGTAGCGATATCAGTGGATTAGTTATTCACGTGAAATTACAGTTTTCTAAGATGTATAAATGTATTTTATTGTTTTCCACAGACGTCAGGCAGCTGTTGGTGGTTAAAGAAGAACAGCAGATCTGGAGCTCCAGTCTGAACCAGGAGGACACACACATTAAAGAGGACCCAGAGCCCCCACACATTAAAGAGGAACCGGAGGAACTCTGGACCAGTCAGGAGGGAGAGCGGCTTCAAGGGCTGGAGGAGGCTGGTATCAAGTTCTCATTCACTCCTCTGAAGAGTGAAGATGATGAAGAGGAAGCTCAGTCCTCACAGCTTCATCAAAGACTAACTGAACAGATGGAAACAGAAGCTGATGGAGAAGATTGTGGAGGACCAGAACCAGACAGGAAGTCATATCCAGAAAGACATTTACACCCATCTGGGAGTGACAAGGCCTCACAATGTTACAAACAAGAAACTGATGACTGTGATGATTTGAAGGAGACCAGAGAACCTCGGTCTGGTTTAAACTCTCTGAATAATGAGGAAGTTTATGTCAGTGGTTCAAAATGTAGTACAGGTGAGACACCAATAAGCTGCTCTGAATGTGGGGAAAGATTTCACAAAACGGGATATTTGAAGACACACATGAGAATCCACACAAGATATATAACTTTCAGCTGCTCAGTTTGTCATAAAAGCTTTAAGTTTGAGTCAAATCTGAAGAAACACATGAGAATCCACACAGTACAAAATCCTTTCAGCTGTTTAGTCTGTATGAAATATTTCACATCGAGTGGACATTTAAATAGACACATGTTAACTCACACATGAGAGAAACCTTTCAGCTGCTCAGTTTGTGATGATACATGTCTGTGCAATGGACAACTGAAGATACACATGAGACGTCACACAGGAGAGAACTCCCTTTAGTTGTTCCAGTTTTGATGAAGTTGACATTGATTGCTCTCCCTCACTTGTAAACAAGACCGTGAGATACTTGACCTCCCTCGCTTGGAGCAGTGACTCACTTCTAACTGGGAGGACTCTATCCACCGGTCTCCGTCAGAGAACAATGGCCTCAGACTCGAAGGTACTGACTCATCCTGACCGTTGCCCACTGGGCTGACAGCGTGGACACGGTGCCCGATCCTAAGCAGGAGAAATTCTGAAGAACAAGTCAGAAAAAACACAGTAACCACTACGAAGATACTATTTTAGAGTCTTGCTCAGCGTAATATTATTGAATTTGATCCGTATTGTTAAGATAAATAAACTGTTATAGTTTTAAAGAGCAGTTTTTGTGATTATTTTCTGCATGTGTTGATAGCTGGTTGTTGTGGAATAATACTTTGACTTTCGTCATTTTTAGGGAACACCAATTTTGAGACTTTATCCAGTTTTCACAGCAAAGTAGTATGAATTGGTAAAATTTCTAGCGAAAAATATTTTGAGTTGACTGTTGATTTGGGTGTTCTTTTAGCACTGGTGCTGAAATGGCCCTGGGGCAGAGCTCTTGCGGCGAGGTAACTGACTGCTCGCTGAGTGAGTTAACTACACATCCGGGTTGAACATCCTTCTTCACTATTACTACTTCTTGAATATACTATTTCAGAAGGTAAGAATTAAATATACTTACGAATACAGGCCGTTATAAAATGATATTTTAAGGTCAAGTGTGGGGTGAATATGTGTAATTGAAGCTGTTGGCTATTAGCTAGCTAATACTAGTTTAGGTTAACACACTATAGCTAGCATTTAATGTAAGTCAATCAACAATTGTGTGGAAATAATCCCATAACTGTGCACCATCCTATCTGGCCACAACATGCACCCTTAAAGTGTATATTGATACAGAAAAGATGTGCACGTGTGTGTAACTGGATGAAATTGTCTAAACCCAACTGTTGATGAGGCCAATCACCGTCTCAGCAGAGCGAACGATACGCTGCATTCAGCCCTTGTCCTTGGCAGTGGCTGCAGCGTACCAGACGGTGATCAACATCCTCTGCTGAGCCTTCTTTGTGATGGAGCTGATGTTCAGCTCTCACTTGAGGGTCTGGGTTATGGTGGAGCCCAGGAATCAGACGTGTTGATGAGGAAGTCACAGGGTGATCGTGGCAGGTGGTTGAACACATTTTAACTTATATAAACACAGACACACAATTTAGTGTGAAAAAAACCCTTTCATGTGTCATAAAACACTGAGTGTCAGATATTAAACACTAATAAAGTGTCCCTAATCGCAGGGACCAATAACCACATTATTATTGCCACGTTATTATTAATATATGTTAATAATAGGAGCATAATACATAGTATTATATTATTTAGTTGCATACATAATGCAGGTAAATCTTCAACAAAACAAATTACATAGTGAATAAAGTCAAGACTTCCACCCACATTATTATTATCGTTAGTAATATTGTTTCCATTATTATTGTCTTTAGTCTTTATTTGATCAGTTATAAAAACTTTTAATTTATGGATTAGCAAACATGTCCACTGGATTTCTGTTCAGGATGACCCAGACTATATCCATTTAAGATGTTATGTGATTTTACTGTACAGTTGGAGAAAACTAGGTTCATTAATTGTTCATTAATTAATTACATTTGTGGAAAGTCATCTTAAATGGCTTTAGAATATTCACAATGCCTTTATATTTGAACTGTTAAATAAACAGTTCCTTTTGAAGTTTTAGTAAAATAGCATAAAGTACAACACTGACAGACTTCCGTAGTGATGATGCTTCCTAAAGCTTTCCATCCAATCGGTTCCCTTCATTTGCTTAATTTGCTCTAATGTGTCTGTAAGAGATGTGTTTAAGGCATGGAAGAAGTTGATTCAAATGATGATTTTCCAGCATTTATTTGTTCCTGCAGAAGACAATAACAACCAACAATGGCCTTTTGGTCTCTCTCCTTGAACATCCACTTCCCTCAATAATATAGAATACCATTGTGAGGGAAAGACGGGACAATGCTAAATCCAAATTATACCAATTCTTTACAAAACCATGAATCGTAACACACAAGGGGATAACAGCGACAACCGAGTGGACAAGATAAATAACTACGTGAGCGGGAGTGACTCAGCACAACTTACCCTCAGCAATATAGAATACCATTGTGAGGGAAAGACAGGAACTATGGGATCTTAGGAGGCGCAAAAGAGGTGAGACGTCATTTTAGAAAGAATGCTTTAAAAAAAAGAACTCATTAAGATAAAATGCACACAACAGGATCATTAAATAAACAAAAATAAAATATAAGAAATTGAAAATAAGAAATGACAAAGAGTTATTTTAACTCTATCACATGCTATCAAGTGGACAGCAAATGTAAAATAGATTTACAGATTTTGGGGAGTCTGTGTGGGTTCTCCTGGTCCTCTTTAATGTGGGGAGGCTTTGGGTCCTCCTGGTCCTCTTTAATGTGGGGAGGCTTTGGGTCCTCCTGGTCCTCTTTAATGTGGGGAGGCTTTGGGTCCTCCTGGTCCTCTTTAATGTGGGGAGGCTTTGGGTCCTCCTGGTCCAGACTAGAGCTCCAGTCCTGCTGCTCTTCTTTGTCTGAAGTAAAAGCTGAAATACAAACCAACAACATTAATTAACAAAAAGTGTTTGTTATCGCATGTAAACAATCACAGGCCTTTTGTTCAGCAAACATAGCTGAAACTCAGTGGCTAGTCGTGCATTTTCTACCTGGGCCTTCTGTGCAGTCTTACTACAGCTGAACAACCTAATAACCTCATTATGACGCCACAGCTACAGGTTATTATTGGTTTTGTATAAATACCTCATATTGAGTTTACATCAACGTAATTAACGCATTCACAACAAATTCACAAGAACCAGTCCCATTTAGTTATAACAAAACAATCCAACAAAACTGCAGCACTAAACACCGCACACTCAAGAGCCTGAGCCACGATCAGAAGGAACGATATTAACTGTATAATAAAAACACCATAGACACATTAACACAACTGCGGATGTAAAAACAAAATAGAGCAGTTCACTCACCACATGCTGTTCACTTAAAGACAAAGTCCATTCTCTTCTCTTTGTTCGCAAACAGGTCAATGACGCGGTTGTGAAGTTTATTGGTGCGCTTCAGCGCCATCAACAGGTCCCTCTCAATGGCCATGGACGCCTGTGAGGACAGTCGAGCCTCCCCGGCTGCGTTTCTGCAATACGTTTTGATGCGTTTTGGGGCTGAAAATGTCTGCTCAACAGTGGCAGTCGATGTTGGGATGGTCACCGCCAAACATGCAAGTCCGTAAAGTTGGCGCATGCTCTCCACCAGATCGTTCTGCTGAAGGAAAGCCAGTAGATCAGCAGGGCCTTTTCCTCCAAAGCCAGCCATGGTGTACATTACAGTCAGTTCTGTTTTAAGCCGCGTCAGATCCTCAAAGAGATGTCCGTGATTCTTCGTTAGGTTGGAGAAGGCTGAATCCGGGAATTTCTTCCGATATGCCTGAAACTGCTGGGGGTCCAGGAGGGAGAGGAACATTAATTTCTCGTGGTCTTTGAACCGATTTCGTATCTGGGCAAGAATGTTGTCCAAGATATCGCTGTGGAGTTTCTGGTACCATCCACGAATGTTTCCCTCCACTTGGCCTCTTCGTGCTCTTGGGGCACCCGTTTCACGCACAGTAGAGTCAAAAATGTCAGCAAACCGTCCCTTTTCTCTCTCAACAGTGTCACAAAACTCATCCACCCTCTTCAGACAGGACTTCACATCCAGTTTTTGGTTCTGTAGTACTTCAAAAAGCACATCTGAATGCTCAAAGATCCCATGAAACGTGGACAGCAAAAAACAAAACTCAAAGTTCTCCAGATGGGCTTTGTAGCCGTCAGCACAGCGCACAGATTCCTCGTCGTACTCGTCATGGTGCTCCACAATGTGCTCAAAAAGCTCCTGCAGTGCAGCTCTCTTTTCAAAGACCGTGTTGACCAATCTGGAGCTAGATTGCCACTGTGTTGGTGGCACATGAGGATAACGCCGCTGGCAGATATCATCGAGCAGCTGCGTGCACTTTGGAGACCTGGAAAAATACACAGGGAGGCCGCTGAGATGTGAAAAAAATATTTTACATTCTCTCAGCTTTGAGACCCCTTGAGTCAGCACTAAATTCAGCCGATGGGCATAAGAGTGTATAAATAAAGCCATAGGAGCCTTCTCTTTGACTTTAGCCTGCACTCCATTAAGTCCTGATGCCATGACCGCTGCACCATCATAACACTGAGCCACGACTTTGTCTAGACAATTGTGGTCCTCCAGGAATCGGATGAGAAGAGCAGCAATGTCATCGGCTCTCTTGTGGCCGGTAACATCGTCAAATCTGACAAACCTTTCCTTGACGCCGGTATCCGTCACATAGCGGAGCACTAGTGCCAACTGCGGTGTGTTACTCAAGTCGGTCGTGTCGTCCACCATAACGGCGACAAAGAGCGCTTGCTTTATCTCACGTCGGATTTCCTCTTCCATCACTTCAGCTACAGCACTGATCAGGTCGTTTTGTATTTTGCCCGATGGCCCGGCAAACACTTTGTTCGTGGACAGGTGGAAGTGCAAGTCTGTGTCGTGCTGGGCCGCAAAGGAAAGTAGCTCCACATAGTTCCCCTTATTTGTAGACTTTCTACGTTCGTCGTGTCCACGGAATGAGAGCTCCTGTTTACCCAAAAAGATGACACAGTCTATCAGTCTTTTCAGTATTTGCCTGTTCTTCTTAACTTTTTCGTTGTGGAGCTCCGTTTCTCTGCGAACTTGTTTGTTGATCTCAGAATCCACTCGGGTCTCTCCAAACGTTTTCAAGAGCACCGTAGCTTGCAAGTGTACTGCCGTACTTTGGTGTCGTGTTGCAGCCTTGCAAAGGCAACCCAGGTTAACAAATCCACCGTGGCTCCACACAGCAAGACGCTCAGTCGCAAATAAAAGGCATTCCCAGCAATACAATTTGCAACTCTTCTCCGACCCGGTCAGCCAGGAATATCGTTCGTAGTTGGCGGACTGAAAGCGACGCACAGAGCCTTTTCCTGTCTGGGTCAATGCTGCTAGCAGTGGGGTTGGGCGGCCCTTTTTTATGATTTTCCACTTTTCCTGAAACGTCCTCTGTGAGAAAGGCGTCGACAATAAATCCGACACCAAGTCCGACACCAAGTCCGTTTCTCCTCCTGCCATTGAATGATAAAAAAAAAAAACACAGTTAGGTAAAAAAATAATACACCAAGCAAAACACAAAAAAAATGTCATAACTTCTCTTACATATGGTTCAACCCAAGTTCTTCTTACTACCGAGTTCTGCTAGCGAGCTGTCTGTTGGACAAAAGTCACGCTGGCCCACTGACAAATAACGGCGCATGTTAATACTGACGTACTTCCAGGCCCTGGCACGTCAAAGAATACACCCAGCATGTCAAACTAAAGATCTGATTGGTTGAAGACTATAACAATCAACGATAAGGTCCCAATGTACTTTAATCTGCAAAGGCCAGCTAGAAGGCCTCTGGTTACATATTTAAAAAGAATTGTTAGTTAAATCGTCACTGTTGATATCCTTCTTTTCTGTGCAGTTTCTTGGTCTGTTGCTCCCTTTTTCCACATCAGTCTGTTGTGGGGGAACAACGAGAGCTGACTGCGGCCAACGCGTTTCCAGCAAGAGGAGAAATAAAAAGCACCAACCTGCGGGGTTCAAACCGACATCCAGCGGTTCATCGATCACTGCTCTGCCCGGGTCAGTAGCGATGGGTCCTCTCGGGTCGAGGCAGAGAAGGAGCACTTGTTGAGGAATCCAGGAAGACGTTGGTGGAGTGCGACACGAGGCACGTGTCGATGACGTAAGTGGGGACGGACGAAGCCGCGCCAGAAAAGGCTTCGCTGGCCCTGACGGCCCACCACTAAAACACTTAAGTACAGTACCTGGTTCTGGTCCTCCACAGTCCGCTCCAGCAACTTCCGTTTCCATCAGTTCAGTTTGTCTTTGATGAAGCTGTGCCTCTTCATTATTTGCACTCATCACAGGAGTGAATGAGAACTTGATACCAGCCTCCTCCAGACCTTGAAGCTGCTCTCCCACCTGACTGCTCCAGAGTCCATCCTGGTCCTCTTTAATCTGTGGGAGCTCTGAGTCCTCCTGTTCCTCTTTAATGTGTGGGAGCTCTGGGTCCTCCTCATCCACTTTAATGTGTGGGAGCTCTGGGTCCTCCTGTTCTTCTTTAATGTGTAGGGGCTCTGGGTCCTCCTGTTCTTCTTTAATGTGTGGGGGCTCTGGGTCCTCCTGTTCTTCTTTAATGTGTGGGGGCTCTGGGTCCTCCTGTTCTTCTTTAATGTGTGGAGGCTCTGGGTCCTCCTGGTCCAGACTGGAGCTCCAGTCCTGCTGCTCGTCTTTGATAATAAATGTGTGGATGTCTGAATTAAAAGCTGAAAGACAGACAAACAACCATTAACTAAAAAAAACTAAATGGTGGCAACCAAAATAAGAAAGATGCCGATGGTCTAAATGTAAACTCAGGTTTGGAAACTGTTGAAATCAAGTTCCTCTCTGCCAAACAAAGGAAGTGTATCCTGATGAAGTAATAATGTGGGCGTGTCTAAAGCAAGGAATCCAGTCATGAGCAACTTTAACCAACGGAACATTAACTAGAGAAGACTAGGGACATCGAGTTGGAATTCGAAGCGGGACACAGTCCGGTACTCAGGACATCGTCCACATACTTTAATAGTTCATATTTTGCATGACGAGTACATAAACGATGTCCGTTTTATAAAATGTAGTTTTTGTGCAAAGCCACGGAGCTTCAGAATAGCACAATGGAAAAAATATATATACAAAATACTGCTTCTTTCGCTATCGTTACAAAGTACAGTTATTGTTAATGAAAAAAATGTAAATGCCGCTCCGTCTGGCATAGTTTTTGTTGATTTTTCCCTCTTAATTTTCTTATTTTAATTTATTTATCAGTGTAGTTAAGTTAAGCCACTCACTCATCCTTCAGTTCAATCACTGATATGGACCTCTCCTCCATAGTCTCCAGCATGAAGACCTCCACCTGTGTCCTTGACCCCCTCCCCTCTTCCTTAGTCAAGGCCTGCCTCACTCTCATCACAAACATCATTTACATCCTTCCCCTTGGACAAATCATTCGTCATCATGGTCTTGATTTCCACTGCTACGCTGAGGACACCCAACTATATTTCTCCTCCAAAACCACCACCTGTCTCACTGATATAAAATCATGGATAAAACAGAACTTTCTCAAACTCCACTGCAATAAATCTGAAATACTCATCATCGGCCCTAACTCCCTCACCCGCTCAGCCCAGACCTTCTCCCTCAAATTACTCACCACCTGCAAAGCCCTAAACAACCTGGCCCCTCCCTATCTTTCAGACCTCCTCCCCTTCAAGCCCCAACTCGTTGCCTCAGGTCTGCCGATGCCCTCCCCATCCACCAGGCTCCCACCCTATCATCATTCAAACAAGTAGGGCTGCAACAACGAATCGATAAAATCGATTATCAAAAGTGTTGGCAACGAATTTCATTATCGATTCGTTGTGTCGCGCGATTATTACGCCGGGCAATAAGTCGCGGAGAAGAAAAAAAAGAGTGAAGTAGAGCAACTGGCCGGCCAGCGTTTCTGAGATTGGAGTGAGACACGAGAAAAGCTGAGGTTGTGATGTTCTCAAAAATAGAAGATCTTTGACAAGTCGACTCTTGGCCAATCAGCATCTTCATGTTCCTCAAACTTGTTTTTAATGGAAGCTAGTCAGCTTGCGATCACGTTAGCTAACGTGTTTGGGTTGTGTATTGTCGTTAAAGTTACTTTATGTTCCGTTACAGTTCAGTCTTGCTTGTAAAAAAACGTAACGTGATGAAACATGCCGTCACCCCCGGTCTGGTTCAGTTCACGCTGTCACTCGTTAACGTTAAACCAGCGGATCTGGCTGCAAGTTTTTTTTATTTTTTTTTACTCAAAGTAGAATGAAGCAAATCACGTCGTTGGGCTTAGCCAACAACGTGACGTCGTGGTCATAAGAGACCCAGAATGAAAGAGTTTAAGGAAGAGGACGCTCTATATGGAGCAGTACAGCTTCCCCCTGTCCCAGTATTTCATACATATTGATAACGCAGGGTATGTAAATGCAGCCTCTGGAGGGATCAATTACAGTAAAAAGGGCTCACATTTGGCAGATGTAAAGCATAGATGTGTATGTTTTTAGTGTTAGTCCATTTTATTGTTTTAATTAACAGCTCAGGGATGTTCAAGGAGCAACCTGTTTGTGCACTTTCTGAAGATGTTTTGCACTGTCACTTCTGTTTTTGAATAAAGGGTTGGAAATGAACGCTTTTTTGATAAAAACATTTTTTATCCGATTCATCGATTAATCGAAAAAATAATCAACCGATTAATCGATGATTAAAATAATCGTTAGTTGCAGCCCTACAAACAAGCCCTCAAAACCCACCTCTTGAACTCGCCTTCACCTGTTAACCCCTGCTCCCTACCCTCCACTACATGACTCATTCTGTTGCAGCTTCTCCAGTTTTCTTTTGTACCAAAAATGTTCTGTTCATTTGTTGTTTGCTCCGTTGTCATTATTTTTTCTTCTTGTCCTATGTAAAAGCGTCTTTGAGTATTCAGAACAGCGCTATATAAAATTAAAGTATTATTATTATAATATTTAAAATTTTACAAACATAATGAATTATGCATAAGATAGACAACAAAGAAAGAGTCCGTCAAGTCTGTGTGAAAGTAAGCATGACGTGTGTTTGTTCAGGATGTTGGATTATACCTCTGCTGTATCTCCTAAGCAATGGTAATGATACAAGGCCCCATGAGTGAAACCACTAAATGTAGATATAACAGCTAAAACAAGAAAGACATGAACACTAATACATGAAAAAAACTCATTACAAAACAGCAATTAGACTTTATTTTAGGTCATTTTAAAAACATTTTATATGGGACTTTTCTTTGTTAGGTGGGAAAAGTAATTCCATAATTTGGTTCCCTCTCTGGCTCTGGTTATATATGTAAATATAATTGCTAGTTAAATCCTGACTGTACAGGATGAAGCACTAATGTCTCAGAAGTGATGTTGATATCTTTCTGCAGTTTCTTGGTCTCTTGTTCCAATCGGATTCCCATATCTGCAATAATACGATTTGTTTGTATGACCGCAGTAACGCGAGCTGGCTGCGGCCACTAGACTACCGGGAGCTCCAGCTCACGTGACCGGAACTAAAACTCCCCGAAACGTGAACGTGTTTCCATCGAGAGGATAAATAAAAAGCACCAACCTGCGGGGTTCGACCCGACATCCATCGGTTCGTCCATCGCTGCTCTGCTCCGGTCAGCAGTGGTGTGTCCTCTCGGGTCGAGGCAGAGAAGGAGCGCGTGTCGAGGAATCCAGGAAGACGTTGGTGGAGCGCGGCACGAGGCGCGTGGTGATGACGTATTAGTCTTTTTTTCTCTCTCTCTCTGCGGTCGCCACCATGGCTATTTGGATTAACTGTAGTTTGCCTTTTGCTTTTGTCAATTTCTGAAATTGTACATGCGCAAATATTTAATTAACAAAAAAAAACGCGAACCATTTCCGGATCCAGTCACGTGGGTCGGCCGTCTGGATTGGCTTCGTCCGTCCCCTAATACGTCATCACCACGCGCCGCGCTCCACCAACGTCTTCCTGGATTCCTCGACACACATTGCTCGACACACACTCCTTCCTTCTCTGCCTCGACCCGAGAGGACACATCACTGCTGATCGCAGCAGAGCAGCGATGGACGAACCGATGGATGTCGGGTTGAACCCCGCAGGTTGGTGCTTTTTATTTCTCCTCTCGCTGGAAACACGTTCACGTTTCGGGTAGTTTTAGTTCCGGTCACGTGACTTGGAGCTCCCGGTAGTCTGGTGGCCGCAGCCAGCTCGCGTTACTGCGGTCAACTCAGCAGACACGGACCGTGTTGTGCACCTCGATACTGATATTCACGGTAAACGCATTCAAAACGACCAGATCGGGAGCGAGGAAGCGATGTTTTTTTTGAGAAGTTAGCGGGAAGATCCACGTGACAAAACATCCGGTTTTCAAAATAAAGTTCGACAAATTGTATTATTGAAGATATGGAAATCCGATTTACATTTAAAAGGACTCATGGAGCAGAATAAATCAATTTAATTTGAGGGAATCCATCCAGGGATGTTTTTTCTCAGACAGTTTAGTATCTTACAGGAACTACATTTCCACATGTATTATACAATTAATATCAGACATAACTAATTCTCAATAACTAATAAATCCATCCAGTGAATTCTTCCAACAACACATCTTTTTTTTTTTAATACCAATGACTGAACTTTGTGGCGAAAGAACCAGCCATTTGTTTATATATGTTTTCCATCGTGTTATTATATTACTAGTCATCCAAAATCTAAACTATTAAAGTATGTGGACAATGTCCCGCGTTGAATTCCAACTCGCTGTCCCGAGTCTTCTCTAGTTATTGTTCCATTGTTAAAAATGCTCATGACTGGATTCCTTGCTTTAGACACGCCCACATTATGACCTCATCCGAATACACTTCCTTTGTTTGCCAGAGAGAAACTTGATTTCAACAGTTTCCAAACTTGAGTTTGCATTTAGGCCATCGCCATCTTTATTGTTTGTGGTTGCCGCCATTTAGTTTTTTAGTTAATGGTTGTTTGTTTGTCTTTCAGCTTTTAATTCAGACATCCACACATTTATTATCAAAGACGAGCAGCTGGACTGGAGCTCCAGTCTGGACCAGGAGGACCCAGAGCCCCCACACATGAAAGAGGAACAGGAGGACCCAGAGCCCCCACACATTAAAGTGGAACAGGAGGACCCAGAGCCCCCACACATTAAAGTGGAACAGGAGGACCCAGAGACCCTACACATTAAAGTGGAACAGGAGGACGCAGAGACCCTACACATTAAAGTGGAACAGGATGACCCAGAGCCCCCACACATTAAAGTGGAACAGGAGTACCCAGAGCCCCCACACATTAAAGTAGAACAGGAGTACCCAGAGCCCCCACACATTAAAGTGGAACAGGAGGACCCAGAGCCCCCACACATTAAAGTGGAACAGGAGTACTCAGAGCCCCCACACATTAAAGTGGAACAAGAGGACCCAGAGCCCCCACACATTAAAGTGGAACAGGAGGACCCAGAAACCCCCCACATTAAAGTGGAACAAGAGGACCCAGAGCTCCCACACATTAAAGAGGACCAGGAGGAACTCTCGACCAGTCAGGAGGGAGAGCAGCTTCAAGGGCTGGAGGAGGCTGGTATCAAGTTCTCATTCACGTCATTCACTGTGAAGAGCGAAGATGAACAGATGGAAACAGGAGCTGCTGGAGCTGACTGTGGAGGACCAGAACCAGGTACTGTACTTAATTATTTCAGTGGTGGGCCGTCAGGGCCAGCTAAGCCTTCTCTGCTGGCCTAACAGAATTACAGAGCGTTAGCTACTTTATAATTTAATCGTTTTTCACAAATACACTATAATTTTTTATTTTTTTTTCCCTATTAGCTTATTTTCTGATTGCACAGTTCCTGTCTTCCTCTGTTGCTCTGCTTCCACCCTGCAGCGCTGCTTCTAGTGTTGCTTGTTTTTATGGTAAATGGTTTATTTAATAAGGGGACAGTGCACATTAATGAAAACATTTCTGTTAAATGTGCCAGAGTTAGCCAAGAGTCTATTTTCCATCTGTAGTCCCGAGAGGCAGATGTTAAAAAACTAAAACGAACCGAAAAACAGAAATAAAATAAAATATACATGGATTATAAAATGTTGACGCTTTTACAATGCATGCACACCAGTCAAACACAGCTATAAAACAGACAGAAAACATAAAACAGAGCAGGTCACCAATTAACCATTTCTTTAGTTGTGCCTTAAACTAAAGAAATGGTTGATTGGTGCTCTGTCTTTTTAAGGAGAGCTTTTATCCAATCAGATGTCTCTATGGAAGCTGAGCGGCTTAGTTTGACATGCTGGGCATATTCTTTGACCAGCTCGCAGGGCCTGCGAGGTTGCGTCAGAAATAAAATGAGCTCTGATTGGTCGTGACTTTTGTCCAACAGAAAGCTAGCTAGCAGAACTCAGTAGTAGTAGTAGTAAGAAGAACTCGGGTTGAAACATATGTAAGAGAAGTTATGACATTTTTAGTGTTTTGCTTGGTTTATGTTTGTTTTTTTTACCTACCTGTGTTTTTGTATCATTCAATGGCAGGAGGAGAAACGGACTTGGTGTCGGATTTACTGTCGACGCCTTTCTCACAGAGGACGTTTCAGGAAAAGTGGGAAATCGTAACAAAGGGCCGCCCAACCCCACAGCTTCGAGCCATGACCCAGCAAGGCAAAATATTTGTGCGTCGCTTTCAGTCCACCAACTACAAACAATATTCCTGGCTGACAGCATCGGAGAAGAGTTGCAAATTGTATTGCTGGGACTGCCTTTTATTTGCAACTGAGCGTCTGTCTGTTTGGATCCACGGTGGATTTGTTAACCTGGGTTGTCTTAGCAAGGAAGCAACGCAACACCAAAAAACAGCAGGACACGTGCAAGCCATGGTGTTCTTGAAAATGTTTGGAGAGACCCGAGTGGATTCTGAGATCACTAAAGTCGTTGCTCAGTGTTATGATGGTGCAGCGGTCATGGCATCTGGACTTAATGGAGTACGGGCTAAAGTTAAAGAGAAGGCTCCTATGGCTCTATTTATAGACTCGTATACCCAACTGAATTTAGTGCTGACTCAAGGGGTCTCAAAGCTGAAAGAATGTAAAATATTTTTTTCGCATCTTAACGGCCTCGCTGCATATTTTTCCAAGTCTCCAAAGTTCACGCAGCTGCTCAATGATATCTGTCAGCGGCGTTATCCTCATGTGCCACCAACACGGTGCCAATCTAGCTCCAGATTGGTCAACACGGTCTTTGACAAGAGAGCTGCCATGCAGGAGCTTTTTGAGCACATTGTGGAGCACCATGACGAGTACGACGAGGAATCTGTGCGCTGTGCTGACGACTACAAAGCCCATCTGGAGAACTTTGAGTTTTGTTTTTTGCTGTCCACATTCCATGAGATCTTTGAGTATTCGGATGTGCTTTTTGCAGTACAACAGGACCAAAAACTGGATGTGAAGTCCTGTCTGAAGAGGGTGGATGAGTTTTGTGACACTGTTGAGAGAGAAAAGGGACAGTTTACTGACATTTTTGACTCCACTGTGCGTGAAACGGGTGCACCAAAACCACGGAGAGGCCAAGCGGAGGGAAACGTTCGTGGATGGTACCAGAAACTCCATAGCGCTATCTTGGACAACATTCTCGTCCAGATACGAAATCGGTTCAAAGACCACGAGAAATTAATGTTTCTCTCCCTCCTCGACCCCCAGCAGTTTCAAGCATATCAGAAAAAATTCCCGGATTCAGCCTTCTCCAACCTAACGCAGAATCACGGACATCTCTTTGAGGATCTGACGCGGCTTAAAACAGAACTGACTGTAATGTACACCATGGCTGACTTTGCAGGAAAAGGCCCTACTGATATACTGGCTTTCCTTCAGCAGAACGATCTGGTGGAGAGCATGCGCCAACTTTACGGACTGGCATGTTTGGCGGTGACCATCCCAACATCGACTGCCACTGTTGAGCAGACATTTTCAGCCCCAAAACGCATCAAAACGTGTTGCAGAAACGCAGCTGGGGAGGCTCGACTGTCCTCACAGGCGTCCGTGGCCATTGAGAGGGACCTGTTGATGGAGCTGAAGCGCACCAATAAACTTCACAACCGCGTCAAAAAGAAGAGAAAGGACTTTAAGTGAACAGCATGTGGTGAGTGAACAGATTTGTTTTGTTTTTACATCTGTAGTTGTGTTAATGTGTCTATGGTGTTTTTAATATACAGTTACTATCGTTCCTTCTGATCGTGCCTCAGGCTCTTAAGTGTGCTGTGTTTTAGTGTCGCAGTTTTGTTGTATTGTTTTGTTAAAACTAAATGGGACAGGTTCTTGTGAATTTGTTCTTGTCAATATGTTAATTACGTTGATGTGGACTACATGCATTGTCCCTTAATGACGTGGCATCCCGTCATGTACATGTTTATGTATCTGCACTCTACAGTTAGTGTATTTGTAGGTGTTGCACTTTTATTTCACTTGTCAATATGAGGTACTTACACTAAACCAATAATAACCTGTCGCTGTGGCGTCATAATGAGGTTATTAGGTTGTTCAACTGTAGTAAGACGGATATTGTTGGTTTGTCTTTCAGCTTTTACTTTAGACAAAGAGAGGCAGCTGGACTGAAGCTCCAGTCTGGAGCAGGAGGACCCAGAGCCCTCACACATTAAAGAGGACCAGGAGGACCCAGAGCCCTCACACATTAAAGAGGACCAGGAGGACCCACAGAGAGTCCCCAAAATCTGCAAATCTATTTTACATTTATTGTCCACTTGATGGCATGTACCTGAGTTAAAATAACTCTGTCATTTCTCATTTTCAATTTCTTATATTTTATTTTTGTTTATTATTTAATGATCTTGTTGAGTGTTATTATCTTAATTGAGTTTATTTTATTTAGCGTTATTCCTAAAATGACGTCTCACCTCTTTTGTGCCTCCTAAGATCCCATAGTTCCTGTCTTTCCCTCACAATGGTATTCTATATTGCTGAGGGTAAGTTGTGCTGAGTCACTCCCGCTCACGTAGTTATTTATCTTGTCCACTCTGTGTCGCTGTTTTCCCCTTGTGTGTTACAATTCATGGTTTTGTAAATAATTGGTTTAATTTGGATTTGTCCCGTCTTTCCCTCACAATGGTATTCTATATTGCTGAGGGAAGTGGATGTTCAAGGAGAGAGACCAGAAGGCCATTGTTGTTTGTTATTGTCTTCTGCAGGAACAAATAAATGCTGGAAAATCATCATTTGAATCGACTTCTTCCATGCCTTAAACACATCTCCTACAGATGTAGAGAGCAAATGAAGGGAACCGATTGGATGGAAAGCTTCAGGAAGCTTCATCACTACTGAAGTGACTGTCAGTGTTGTACTTCAGAATATTTTACTATAACTTCAAAAGGTTTATTTAACAGTTCAAATATAAGGGCATTGTGAATATTTTAAAGCCATTTAAGATGACTTGCCTTGATTAAGGAACCTATTTTTTTTTTAACTGTACAGCAAAATCACATAACATCTTAAATGTTTGCGTCATCCTGAACAGAAATTTAGTGGACATTTTTGCTAATCCATGAATTAAAAGTGTTTTTAACAGATCAAAGACAAACCCCCTTTTAAAATAAAAACAATACCGGAGTGCAGTGTTTTTCGCCACATTTTTTACAATGAAAAAAATCCTGCAGCACACCAACAACCCAAAACGTTCCACCTTCCACAGCACTCCGCTCCCCTTCACACCTCTCATACTCAGCACTCTACAACCAGCAACCCACTCCAACACCTCACAGCACCCCACCCCCAGGGGCGGTTTTGGGCACGGTCGAACCGGGCAGCCGCCCAGAGCGGCACTTTTTCATGACAAGTGGGGGGCGGCACGATCACTTAAAAAATAAACTAAAATCATCTGGGCCGCAAAGCGGTTTTCCATTATCTATCATATCACTGTGTGGGGGATTGGCAAATTGGCGCCGGCTGCGGGTGACCCTGCTTGCCGTCTGCGGGTCGTGTGCGGGGGGGGGGGGGGGGGATCCACTGTGGGCGATAGGGCTCTAATGCAGCGGCCCCCAACCTTTTTTGAGCCACGGACCGGTTTTGTGTCAGACAATATTTTCTCGGACTGGGCTTCATGGTGTAGGCGAAAAATATGACGTAATAAATATGACGTAATACAACCGGCATAAAGACAATTATAAAGTGCATAAAGATACATCTCACCATTACGCTGCATTAGTGGAGCCCTGAACTTGTTTCTCTGCTACGAGCCGGTCCCGTCTCGGGGTGACGGGAGAAAAAGACCGAGCCCCGACGTCTGTTGTTTATGTCCAGTCTACTGACTCTACTCCGTAACTTAAACCTTTATATGCAATCTGTCTCTTAATTAAAACCCGCTTCACAAAGACAGGATGTTGAAATGGAGGCAGGGTTTCAGAGCTTTTTTGGCGATCTCAGTATACTCTGCCTTGATTTTTATCCAGAAACACCGAGTTGTAACAGACTTTTAAGTTTCATTTTTAGGGTAAGGTATGGAACCTCTTGACATGTGTCAAGATGTTACAAGGCTACGCACAGACGGATGTATCCGGTCTTTTTTCAAAATAAAATATTTTTCCGACTTTTTTTTAATTATCTTATAAGTACCTGGGTGTTCACTTGAACAACAAACTGGACTGGTCTGACCACGTACACGCACTTTGTAAAAAGGGACAGAGCAGACTCTTTCTGCTGAGGAGACTGAGGTCTTTCGTGGTGCAGGGAGCACTCCTGAAGACCTTCTTTGACTCTGTGGTGGCATCAGCCATCTTTTATGGAGTGGTCTTCTGGAGCAGCAGCATCACTGCAGCTGACAGGAGGAGACTGGACAAGCTCGTGAGGAAGGCCAGCAGCGTGCTGGGGCGTCCTCTGGATACCGTGGAGGTGGTGGGGGACAGGAAGATGACGACTAAGATCTCATCCATGTTAAACCACGCCTCCCACCCCATGCAGGACACTCTGGCAGCGCTGCACAGCTCCTTCAGTCACCGGCTGATTCAACCCCGGTGTCTCAGGGAGAGGTACAACAAGTCCTTTCTTCCCGCCGCTGTCAGGCTGCACAACACACTGAGCTCTCAGTAAACCAGTAATACTTCATCACTTTTGGACAATTTAATTGCACTCACCTGGTGCAATATAAATACGTTTAAGTACTTTTATATACTCTTATTCCATCTGTACATTTAATTGAAAATTGATACTGTAATTGATACTTCTTCTTACTGTTTTACTACTGTTTATTGTTATTTTATTTATATTACTTGATCGTTCTACTATGTGTCTCTATTGCGTGCAAGGCTGCTGTAGTCCTGCAATTTCCCCACTGAGGGACTAATAACGAATTAATTTATTTTATCTTAAATAATATTTTTTTTGACCAATTACGTGAAATTGGACATTTTCTCACCGTACTGTGGATGACAATCACTGCCGTAGTGTAACATCAGATTCTATAATAGTTGAATTTCCTATAATGTATCAAAATAACACTACGAATTAGACAAACATTACATTTCAAGTGCTGGCTGGTTTGAACAGAATTTCACAGATTACGGCTCAATTTTACTGCAGTTATTTAATGGTGAAGTTTTAGTGTTTCCACCTAGCTTAGCATAAAGACTGTGAACCACGCATTTAGCCTGATTAACTTGTTGTATCTTGTTTGTTTAATTTGTAAACTTGGAGCTACTGGAAGTCTGCAGGACCGAGAGAACACTCATTAGACTCACTAAAAGAATTTATACTAAAACCTCTGACAATTATAATGGAAACAATATTACTATCTCGACTTGATTCACTTTGTAAGTTGTTTTGTTCAAGATTTACCTGCATTATGTATGCAACTAAAAAATAATAATACAATGTGTTATGCTCCGCCTACTATTATTAACATATATTAATAATAACGTGGCACCACCGTGGGATTTGAGTTAAATTTGAACACAGTTTTTTGTCAACGCCTCCTGCTTCTCCCGCCTGATCAAAAACTCGTGAATCGCGCGCCAAACCGGCGAACCATTTCCGGAATAAGTCAAACAATAGGGACGTCTGGCGAGGCCGTCCCCACATACGTCATCACCACGCGCCTCGCTCCACCAACGTCTTCCTGGATTCCTCGACCCGAGAGGACACATCACTGCTGACCGGAGCAGAGCAGCGATGGATGAACCGCTGGATGTCGGGTCGAACCCTGCAGGTTGGTGCTTTTTATTTCTCCTCTCGCTGGAAACACGTTCACGTTTCGGGGAGTTTTAGTTCCGGTCACGTGAGCTGGAGCTCCCGGTAGTCTGCTCGCGTTACTGCGGTCAACTCGGAATCAGAATGGTCGTGTACATTTGCACATGGAATTTTACTCCGGTTTCTCATTGCTCTTTGTACTTGATCGTGTGGTGCACCTCGATGCTGACATTCACGGTAAACACATTCAAACGACCCAAATCGGGAGCCAACAAGCGAGGGTTTCTGAGAAGTTGGCGGGAAGATCCACGTGACAAAAACATCCGGTTTTCAAAATAAGATTTCGATAAATTGTATTATTGCAGATATGGGAATCCGATTGGAACAAGAAACCAAGAAACTGTAGAAAAATATCAACATCACTTCTGAGACATTCGTGCTTTTTCTTGTACAGTGAGGATTTAACTAGCAATTATTTTTACATATGTAACCAGGGCGTTAAGATGTTTTATTGGTTTATTTTCTATTAGATTTAGGGGAACCAAATTATGGAATGACTTTTCCCACCTAACAAAGAAAAGTCCCATATAAAATGTTTTTAAAAGAAAGTCTAATTGCTGTTTTGTAATGAGTTTTTTTTTTTCATGTATTAGTGTTCATGTCTTTCTTGTTTTAGCTGTTATATCTACATTTATAGTTGTTTCACTCATGGGGCCTTGTAGCATTACCATTGCTTAGGAAATACCGCAGAGGTTATATCCAACCTCCTGAACAAACACACGCCATGCTTACTTTCACATCCTGGGAATCCATCCAGGGATTTTTATCCGATGTCCCGAAACTTCTCCAGTTATTGTCCAGTTGGTCCATTGAACCGGTTAACATGGCATAACCCATTGGTTTTTGGTTTGATGCCTTGCATTTAGGCCGTCAGCGTCTTGATTTTTTTCTTCTTGGCGAGTAAAGTCCTGTGATTGTTTACACGTGATAACAAACACTCATAGTTAATGTTGTTTGATTGTCTTTCAGCTTTTACTTCAGACATCCACAAATGGCTTGTATTCAAAGAAGAACAGCAGGACTGGATCTCCAGTCTGGACCAGGAGGACCCAGAGCCCCCACACATTAAAGAGGACCAAGAGGACCCAGAGCCCCCACACATTAAAGAGGACCAAGAGGACCCAGATTCCCCACACATTAAAGAGGACCCAGAGCCCCCACACATTAAAGAGGACCCAGAGCCCCCACACATTCAAGAGGACCAGGAGGACCAAGAGCCCCCACACATTCAAGAGGTCCAGGAGGAGGCTGGTATCACGTTCCCAATCGCTCCTATGACGAGTGAAGCTGAAGAGGATTGTGAAGAAACAGAATCAGGTACTGTACTATACTTCCGGGTCTTGAAGCTCGGTTCCGCACTTGCCGATGTTTACATTTAGTAAATATGAATAGCTCTGCGAAAAAACGGCATCGAAGTAAGAATCAGATGTTGTCAGATCTGCTAGACTGGAGTTTCTCTTGCTCTTGCTCTGTGAGCTCCTACGTGACTCTCACAGGAGCTCACAGCCTGTGGAGTCTGTGTCGAGTTCCGTCTTTCACCATGATTTGTCGATTTCAGGTGTCCGTCGACATTTTGTGTGAAAATAACCAATGAACATTCAGGAAAAGGAAAGGCCCTACCAACTCTGCAAAATACACTGGTTTTCAGCTAGATAGACAACACACTACCCACATGAAAACCACTTTCAGTGTACTAAAAAAACAACACTGGCCACAGAGAGACCTCAGCTCAGAGGTTCAGTTTTATTCTGCGCGATGCGACACACGGCCATGCGCTGGTAAAGAGTACATAGTACACACACACACACACACACACACACACACACACACACACACACACACACACACACACACACACACACACACACACACACATGCATACATACAGAGTAAATATATTCTTGTTCCAAAGAATTTCAAAAATCGAGCTTCAGTTTTTCAGCTTCAGGGGCCATCTCATCTCTTTACCCTTGTGCCTTAGGACAAATGGTGCCTCATTATATAGAGCTGAGATTGTTCTGCAATTTTTTTATGTAACGCATGCAAGTGCCTTTTTAAAAGGTGAATTTAAGAAATTATGTAAAATCGAGGAAAAAAAGGCCTAAGACCCCAAAGGGTTAAGTATTTAAAAAGGCTGCAACTTTATACTTCACCTCCACTACATCTTCGAGGTACATATTGTACTTTTTACTGTCAGAAGTACAGTATTTCCTTCCTCTTTCTGTGTTTTTGTAATTTCAAATCTTGACTTATTTCCCTTCAGAGTTTCATCAGCCTCTACCTCTAAACCCTGTCTTCACACTCCCACAGTCCTGATTGGCTCTTGGATTTGTGCTCAAACTGTAAACATGTACCCAGCTTGTATTATATTGCTCTCTTTTAAAATAAAAGGACAATTAATGACAGCAGCATCTTAATTGAGGGCTCATTTACAACAAATTAAGAGAAGAGAGAGAATTGACTGAGTGATGTACTTTCAGAGATGTGGGAAAGTAGCGACGACGATGACGGAGGAGCTTCAGAGCTTGAAGGATTTGATTCCTGCGATGAAGAGAAATATCAAAATAATCGGGGTCTTTTTGAAGATGGGTAAGTGAACTTTGTTTTGCAGTAGCACAGTTAGCCAAACGTCAGCAGTCGGAGCCTCTTTGGTGTGAATGTTTGATCATTTCTGGAGGAAGAAAAGAGAACGGGAGTGTTTCAGTGAACTTGATAGTAATGAGTAGTACTTTATTTCATAGAGAGGAATCACCGCCGCCTGCCACCACGCCACCACCAGCAAAGAGGTCCCGTCGAGTTCAACTCCACCCACCCCTGCTGTTTTGGAAGACAGACAAAGACCCGGACACTGCTCCCACCGTCTTACGGTTTCAACCAGCTCGGACACCAGGACCACGGCTCGACTCCACCTCCACACAGACGCCCCTCGACCTCTTCAAACGATTCTTCCCTGAAGAAACTGTAAAGACACTGTGTCAAAACACAAACAAGCAGGCTGCCAAACAAGGAGCAAACGGGAAAAAATACAAATGGGCAGACTTGGACGTTGAGTGTTTTTACAAGTACATTGGGCTGCTTCTGTACATGGCCATTGTAAAGCTGGACAGGAATGCGGATTACTGGAGGCAGAATCACCTTTTGTCCTTGCCTTTTCCATCACAAATCATGTCACGCGAGAGGTACAGGACAATATCGTGGAACCTTCATCTCAGCGACCCTGATGAGGACGTTCACAATGACAGGAAAAAGGGCACGGACAAACATGACAAACTCTTCCGACTGAAACCCCTGATGGACACCATCAAGACTGCCTGCAAGGCCTTTTATCATCCCCACAGAGACCTGGCTGTGGATGAGAGAATGGTCGCCTCCAAGGCTAAAACTGGGATGACCTGGCACATGAACGACAAACACACAAAGTGGGAATTCAAGTTGTTCGTCTTGGCTGACTCGAGGAATGGCTACACAGTGGACTTTTCAATTCACACCAGCAAAAGCCACATCCCGTCCGAACATGGCCTGGCCTATGACATTGTGATGTCCCTTGTGCAACCCGGTTACCTCGGCACAGGCTACCACATATACGTGGACAATTTCTATTCCAGCCCCAAGCTCTTCATGGCTCTCCACGAGTGCAGATTTGCTGCCTGTGGGACGTACAGTGAGTGCCGCAAGGGATTCCCTCGTACTGATGTGAACGCCCTCACAAAGGAGTCAGCAAAAGGCTCCATAAGATGGATCCGTGATGGCCCCATCGTCTATGTGAAATGGATGGACACAAAGGAAGTATCGGTCTGCTCCACAATTCACACGGCATACTCTGGTAAAACTGCGCAGAGGAGGGTGACACGGCAAAATGGCTCCTGGAAAACGGCATCCTTCCCCTGTCCCACACCAGTTGCAGAGTACAATGAGCACATGGGTGGAGTGGATCTATCTGACCAGCTCATTCGGTCTTACTCTGTTCAACACAAAACCATGTGCTGGTACAGAAACCTTTTTCATCATTTTCTGGACATTGCCACCACCAACAGCTTCATTCTCCACAAGGAACTCTGTCTGGTCCAGCAAACAAAGCCCATGACGCAGCGAGGTTTCATGGAGCAGCTGACTGCAGAGCTCTGTGGCAAGCCGCTCCTCACGGCTCCTGCCAAGACGCCTGCAGATCATCTTCCTGTGCCCATCGCTGTTGGAGCCTGCTCCCACCAGAGGGCATCGGCGGGTCGCAAGCAGTGTGCGCTTTGCCGAAGCCACGGCCAGCGAAAGGACACGCCGTGGAAGTGCGGGCAATGTGATGTGGCCCTCTGCCTGCAGCCGAACAGAAACTGCTTTGTAGCTTGGCATGACAATGGAGAAAATCAAACAACATAGTAAATGGTC
Organism: Taurulus bubalis; assembly: GCF_910589615.1. Classification (NCBI taxonomy): domain Eukaryota; kingdom Metazoa; phylum Chordata; class Actinopteri; order Perciformes; family Cottidae; genus Taurulus; species Taurulus bubalis. The sequence continues at coordinate 22,046,167 of NC_136604.1, forward strand.
TGGTTTTTTTTCCATTTTGTTTTTGTATATAGTACATATTTTCTTTGAAAAATAAAACTGCTTGAAAACAAAGACTGCTGTAATGTTTTGTTTATTTGCACTCACCCCATGAACCTTGATTCGTAGTATGAAGTTATAACTTAGTCCCATCTGATCTCAGTCCCGCTCACATTTGGTGAAAGTAGTGACAGGCAACACTTAGGATAAATAAATAAAAACGATAATACACAATTTTGTTTTAGACCGTTATTTACATTTATTTATATTTGATTTACATATTCCACTAATGTTGTCAACCTATGACTTTGGTAACCAATTTCAAGCCCCAAAACAGTTTGTCTACATGAGTTTATTTTTTATTTTTTTGTACGAGATTTGAAGAATATAAAAAAATTATCTTTTTACACCGTGCTTTGGGACAAAGGTGTCTCATTTTATAGAGAGCTGAGTGTTCTGCACATTTGGATATAAAACACATGGGTATGTATCATATATGCAAGTTCCTTAAAAGGTGAATTTAAGAAGATATGTAAAAGAATTGAGAAAATGTCCGAAGACCCCAAAGACACATAAATAACACATAATAAAAGGTTATGAACCAAAGTGATGAAACTAGAAGATGTTGTCTCACAGTCTGTAAACCCGTTTCTGATGCGTTACGCGTGGTTTAAATAACAACAGCCTGTAAACACTTTGTCACAATGTTATTCCAAGTAAATGTGTTTTAAAACATCAGATTTTATAATTCTGTTTCATAATTAATTAAAAAAGTAAAGAGACTTAAATTGATTTATTTTTATTTTATAAATGGCTTATATAAAAGTGGTTAATATTTAGTGAGTTAGGATTTCTTTAAACAATTTTGTTTCATTTTAAAATGTGAACTGTTGATTTATTTTAGGTTTTTTAAGGAGAAAAGGGAAATGTGAATCTTTAATTAAAAAAATGGATTAAAAAAAACCTTTAACATTTACACACCAAAAAATAAACACAACGCATTTTATTAATTAATTTACATATTTGATATTGAGGTAAATCAAAAGTAACGATTAACTAATCACAGTGGCGAGCCGTGCATTTTCTACCTGGGCCTTCTGTGCCGTCTGATATAGTTTACATAAATACACACATGACGGGATGCTGCGTCATTAACGGACAATGCATGAATTCCAAATCAACAAGAACCAGTCACATTTACTTATAGCAAAACATAACAAAACAATCCAACAAAACTGCGGCACTAAAACACAGGACACTCGAGCCACGATCAGAAGGAACGATATTAACTATATAATAAAATAGCATAGACACATTAACATGACACTACTGCAGATGTAAAAAGCACAAAAAGCAGTTCACTTAAAGACAAAGTCCATCCTCCTCTCTTTGTTAAACAGTTCAATGACGCGGTTACAGTTTATCGGTGCGCTTCAGACCGGTTGGAGATCCAGTCCTGCTGTTCTTCTTTGAATACAATCCATTTGTGGATGTCTGAAGTAAAAGCTGAAAGACAAACAAACAACATTAACTATGAGTGTTTGTTATATCGTGTAAACAATCACAGGACTTTCCTCTAGTGTCACTTCTCGTTGCAAAAAAATGCAGACTCAAGGCATCTGTAAGAGCCACAAGTGTGTTTTTTGTTAATTGAAATTTCAAGAATGTTTATAATTTAATATTCAGAATTATGCTCACACTGTAGGAACTATAGGAAAAATATACTGAAAGATGTTTATGGTAATGACTGACGCTCGAGCCAGGTGATTTAATGACGTCATGACGGCAGCAGGTGCAAGGAAGAGCTGCATTAGGCATGACAGCAGATAGTTATTTTACCGTATGATCGTTTATTAGTTTTTTATGTATTTTGTAAGCATTTTTTGCTGCTCAATAAAAACCGAAGAAAAGGAAATGAACGGTCTCCTGTCATGCGCGTGAGAAGGGGAACTCACTGTGTCTGCAGCTCTTTAGCGGCTTAACTAAAACAACGCAGACGGAACGCCGCTACAGCATCAAACCACAAACCAACGGGTGATGTCACGTTAACCGGTTCAAAACGCAGACTGACTGGGTATGGAGTGAGGACCTGTGGAGACGCATCATTCTGACGACTCGAAATGTGACTTAATACAAAGTGATCTAATAACCTAAAGGGGATTGTAAGTATTGATTATGTTGTCTAAAAGTTTGGAAACTGTTGAAATCAAGTTCCTCTCTGGCGAACAAAGGAAGTGTATCCTAAAGAGGTCATGAAGTGGACGTGTCTAAAGCAAGGAATCCAGTCATGAGCAACTTTAACCATTGGCACCAATGGAACAACTGGACAATAACTACAGAAGACTCGGGACATTCACTCAGTGGCGGGCCGTCAGGGCCTTCTAAGCCTTCTCTGCTGGCCTAAACACTATTTTATAGTTTCAATTTCCTCAGCCTTCTTAAGAAATACAGTCGCTGCTGTGCCTTTTTGATGGACACCAGGCCACAAGTTCCTCCACCTCTCTTCTGTACGCCGTCTCAGCCCCACCAGTGATCTTTCCAATGATCGTAGTATCATCCGCACACTTGATGATGCTGGTGTTTTCCTGGGAGGCCACACAGTCATATGTGAAGAGGGTGTCCAGCAGGGGACCCAGTACACAGCCCTGGGGGGTCCCAGTGCTCACAGTTCTTGTGTCCGATGTGCGGTTGCCAACTCTGACTGATTGGGGTCTGCCTGAGAGAAAGTTTAGCACCCAGTTGCAGAGAGCAGGTGTCAGCCAAAGAGTGAGTAGTTTTACAGAGAGTTTGTGTGGTATGACTGTATTGCATGCTGATGTGAAGTCTATGAAGAGCAGTCTTGCATAGGTGTCCTTACCCTCTAAGTGCGTGAGGGTTGTGTGGATGACGTTGCTGACTGCATCGTCAGCGGACCGATTCTGGCGATACGCAAACTGCAGCGGGTCTACGGTGTCTGGGATGGTCTTCTTGATGTGGCTCATGACTATTCTCTCGAAGCACTTCATCACTATTGGGGTGAGTCACATGGTCAACGATAATCTCACTAGAGCGAGGCAGCCGCGGATTTTAGACCCAGGCGCCGCAGTGGCTCTCCACAGACTGTGTGGCATGATGGGAAACGGCTGGCTGTCGCCACATCAGAGAGCTGATAGGCTCTTAGATTTGACAGCAAACAACAACACGTGTTGTAGAAAATCCTGATTTTGTGTAGTTGTAATACTTAACGCTTGATTATTGACTCTTAGTCTCAATCTAAAAACATATCTTGTGTGGTTGATAATAATAAAGCATATTTATATAACACATATCAAAACCAGTAGTAATGTATTTCACAGACATAAAAAGAAGAAAGGATGCAGCTACATGCAGATTTCTACATAAATATATGTATATATTTATAAATGCGTGAATAAATCCAAACGTGATTTGTAAACTACAAGTAGCCTAAAGGTCGGAACTAACAGGAAGTCATTTTTTCTGTGGCTTCCTGTATTTACTTTGAAGACAGCTGAAAACTGTCCAACTTGACAGGCGAGAAGCGGCTTTTTCGAACGAGCCTATTGTTAAAAAAAATAAAAATCGCGCGCCAAACCGGCGAACCATTTCCGGAATCAGGCCGTCTGGCGAGGCCGTCCCCACCTACGTCATCACCACGCGCCTCGTACCGCGCTCCACCAACGTCTTCCTGGATTCCTCGACACGCGCTCCTTCTCTGCCTCGACCCGAGAGGACACACCACTGCTGACCGGAGCAGAGCAGCGATGGACGAACCGATGGATGTCGGGTCGAACCCCGCAGGTTGGTGCTTTTTATTTCTCCTCTCACTGGAAACACGTGCCCGTTTCGGGGAGTTTTAGTTCCGGTCACGTGAGCTGGAGCTCCCGGTAGTCTGGTGGCCGCAGCCAGCTCGCGTTACTGCGGTCAACTCGGCAGACACTGACCGTGTTGTGCACCTCGATACTGATATTCACAGTAAACGCATTCAAACGACCCACATCGGGAGCGAGCAAGCGAGGGTTTTTGAGAAGTTAGCGGGAAGATCCACGTGACAAAAACATCCGGTTTTCAAAATAAGATTTCGACAAATCGTATTATTGCATATATGGGAATCCGATTGGAACAAGAGACCGAGAAACTGCTGAAAGATATCAACATCACTTCTGAGACATTAGTGCTTTTTCCTGTACAGTGAGGATTTAACGAGCAATTATATTTAACCAGAGCCAGAGAGTTCAGATGTTTAATGTTTTTTCCCACCTAGCAAAGAAAAGAAAATTGCCCAAAAGAAAGTCTAATTGCTGTTTTGTAATGAGGGTTTGATGTATTAGTTTTCATTTATTTCTTGTTTTAGCTGTTATATCTACATTTATAGTTGTTTCACTCACAGGGACTTGTAGCATTACCATTGCTTAGGAGATACCACAGAGGTAAAATCCAACATCCTGAACAAACGCACGCCATGCTTACTTTCACACACACACACACACACACACACACACACACACACACACACACACACACACACACACATTTGGAAGAAATCCATCCAGGGATTTTTTTTCCCGATGTCCCGAGTCTTCTCTAGTTAGTGTCCAGTGGTCCATTGAACCGGTTAACATGGCATCACCCTTTTGGTTTGGGGTTTTTGGTTTGCCTTGCATTTAGGCCGTCGCCTAAAGCCTTTGTTTCTTGGCGAGTAAAGTCCTGTGATTGTTTACACGAGATAACAAACACTCATAGTTAATGTTGTTTGTTTCTCTTTCAGCTTTTACTTCAGACATCCACAAATGGCTTGTATTCAAAGAAGAACAGCAGGACTGGATCTCCAGTCTGGACCAGGAGGACCCAGAGCCCCCACACATTCAAGAGCACCAGGAGGACCCAGAGCTCCCACACATCAAAGAGGACCAGGAGGAGGCTGGTATCACGTTCCCAATCGCTCCTGTGACAAGTGAAGCTGAAGAGGATTGTGAAGAAACGGTATCAGGTACTGTACTATACTTCCGGGTCCGCACGTGGCGATGTTTACGTTTAGTAACTATTATAACTATGAGAAAAAACGGCACAGAAATAAGACCGCCAGACTCTGGAGTTTCCGCCCCATGCTCTGTGAGCTCCTACGTGACTCTCACAGGAGCTCACAGCCTGTGGAGTCTGTGTCAAGCTCCGTCTTTCACCATGATTTGTTGATTCAGGTGTCCGTCGACATTTTGTGTGAAACTAACCAATGAATACTCAGGAAATCCCCAGGGACCTACCCATCCACCTACGCTGCAAAAATACACTGGTTTTCAGCTAGATAGACAACACACTACCCACCTGAAAACCACTTCCAGTGTACTAAAAAACAACACTGGCCACAGAGAGACGGCAGCTCAGATTAGCGGTTCAGTTTTACTCTGCGTGGCGCGACACACGACCATGCACTGGTAAAGAGTACATGGTACACGCATACATACATAGTACACACATACAGAGTACATATGTTGTTCTTGTTCTGAAGAATTTCAAAAACCGAGCTTCACTTTTTCAGCTTTAGGGCCATATTAT
>NC_136604.1:22059213-22144213 GCF_910589615.1 Taurulus bubalis
ACTGAAAGGTTTTTCTCCTGTATGAATTCTCATGTGTCTCTTCAGATCTCCACTTTCAATGAAACCTTTCTCGCACACCGGGCAGCTGAAAGGCCTCTCTCCTGTGTGGATTCTCATGTGTTTCTGTACACTTCTGCTATGTGTAAAAGATTTCTGACAAACTGAGCAGCTGTAAGGTTTTTCTCCTGTATGACTTCTCATGTGTATCTTCAGATTTCCCCTGAAGCCAAATAATTTACCACACTCGGAGCATCTAAATAGTTTCTCACCAGTACTACACCTCAAATCACTGACAGGAACTTCCTCATTATTCAGAGAGTTTGAACCTGACTGAGGTTCTCTGGTCTCCTTCCAATCATCACTGTGTTCAGTCTCCGGTTCAGAAGAGTCTCCGGTCTTCTCAACAGTATCTGGTTCTAAATGTCTATCTGGATTTAACTTCCTGTCTGGTTCTGGTCCTCCACAATCCTCTCCATCAGCTTCTGTTCCCATCTGTTCAGTTTGTCTTCGATAAAGCTGTGAGGAATGAGCTTCCTCTTCCTCATCTTCACTCTTCACAGTGAATGAAGTGAATGAGAACTTGATACCAGCCTCCTCCAGTCCTTGAAGCTGCTCTCCCTCCTGACTGGTCCAGAGTTCATCCTGTTCCTCTTTAATGTGTGGGGGCTCTGGGTCCTCCTGGTCCAGACTGGAGCTCAACTCTTGCTGTTCAAAGGGAACCTCTTCTTTAACCACCAACAGTTGCTGGGCGTCTGACGGAAAACAGAAACACACAGGCGTTAAAGAGAATTGTTGTTGCTCGAAAACTCTTTTATGAACTTCAAAAGATTCCTGAGAGCCAAACAGCTTCATCAGCCGTGTCAGGTCTGTACGTTTCTGCAATATCACAATGCTGCAGTTCTGCATTGCAGCTTGTAAAAGATGTAATCATTAATAAATATTTCAAAAAAAATGTAACGATGGTTAATGGATCTATATTGCAAATCATGCATATATTAATTGGTGTAAAAAGGTGAAAGAAATTGATGGCACTCAGTTCCAGCTAATAGACAATCAGTATAAATGTTACCATTTAATATTAGATCAAATTTACAAGGCTTTAAAATCGAACCATGTTCTTTTTTTGGTTCATCTTTTGTCCTTGGAGCTGCTACACATTCATGAAGTCGTTTGTCTGCTCTATTGAATACGTATTTGAAGGGAAACACACCAAAACATGTTTCTTAAGCTGTAAACTAAACAACATGACTGCACTGCGAGGAAACACATCAATGCTGGTGTTAATATTTACAATTCTTAGCTACACATATTTACTAGTGCTTTCCGTGTGAGTGTCTCAGTCACTAGTGTGACGTACAAAAGCACCCGGTTGAAGAGGCACCAAAATCATTTGCTCCAAACCCCCCAAAAAAGCCACATAAGTCAGCAATGCTCACACACACACTCACATTATATATATATATATATATATATATATATATATATATATATATATATATATATATATACATACATACATACATACATACATACATACACAGACAAAATAGTTGGTATCCATTAAAGAAAGAAAAACCCACCATGGTCACTGAAATACTTGAAACTGACAAAAGTAAATAAATAAAAGTTGAAAATGAACTAATGAAAATCAAACATTGCTTTTGAATTGTGTGAAAATGGCCTAGACAAAAATGATGATACCCCTACAAAGGCTATAAGACCATCTCCAAGCCGCTGGATGTTCCTGTGACTACAGGTGCACATATTATTCAGACGGTTAAGGTCCGCGGGACTGGAGCCAACCTCCCTGGACCAATACGAATGGGAACCAAAGAGCCCAGAACAACTTCCAACGAGATTAGAGGTGAAGTCCAAGGTCAAGGTACATCAGTGTCAGGTTGCACCATCCGTCGCTGTGTAAGCCAAAGTGGACTTCATGGCCGACTACAAGCTAATCATAATTAAAAAAAAAAAAAGAGCCTGGAATTTGCCAAAATGCATATTGACAAGCCACAGAGCTTCTGGGAGAATGTCCTCTGAACAGATGAGAACAAAACTAGAGCTTTTTTGGTGAGTCACATCAGCTCCATGTTCACAGAAAAGAACCCTGAACCTGCTGTGAAACAGACAGATATATATAATGTGTCTTTTGTAGACTTAATACTTACAATACTGCTGTACTATACTCAATATTGTTTTGCTGCTACTACTACATTTCACTTCATAATATATTACACGTATATACCCTAATATGTATAATGTACCAGCCTTTTTTAACTATTATAATTTAACCATTTTTGCCCGAACACCTCAGCTGACTCCTTTTGACACGAAGGAGTAGCGCCTCAACTCCAAGCTCCCTCCTGATGTCCGAGCTCCTTACTCTATCTCTAAGGCTGAGCCCTACAGAGGAACCTCATCTCCCTACCCCATCTCTAAGGCTGAGCCCTACAGAGGAACCTCATCTCCCTACCCCATCTCTAAGGCTGAGCCCTACAGAGGAACCTCATCTCCCTACCCCATCTCTAAGGCTGAGCCCTACAGAGGAAACTCATCTCCTTACCTTATCTCTAAGGCTGAGCCGTCTGATTTTCATTAGTTAATTTTCAGTAAACTTTTATTTATTATTACTTTTGTCAGTTTCAAGTTAATTCAGTGACCATGGTGGGTTTTTCTTTCTTTATGGAAGGGTACCAACAATTCTGTGTGTGTGTGTGTGTGTGTGTGTGTGTGTGTGTGTGTGTGTGTGTGTGTGTGTGTGTGTGTGTGTGTGCATAAAAAGCATAACATTTGGCCATAACAAATCACCAAATGATGTGTGTTAACGTGCACTTTTTCCACATCAACACAACAAATCAAAATGCCTCTCTCGGGTACTTATCTTTGAATGAACAGTCAATGCATTGCTGACTTATGTGGCTTCTTTGGGTGTTTGGAGCAAATTATTTTGTGCCTCTTCAACCGGGTGCTTTTGTACGTCACACTAGTGACGGATCTCAGCTGGAGACACTCACACGGGAAGCACCGGTAAATGTGTGTAGCTAAGAAGTGTAAATATTAACACCAGCATTGATGCATTTCATCGTGTTGTTTAGTTTACAGCTTAAGAAACATGTTCCTTCCATGACTTTAAACCAGATTTCCATGACCAATGTTATGAAATCTGGGTGTAAACAGTAAAAAGTGAGTAAATGTAGTATTTAAACTAACAATGAGAATACAAAGCATACAGTAAACCTTAAATGACACAAATGAATGAGACAATAGTTTGATTAAAAGAATAAACATTTATATAGATGCCTGTATGTATGCCTGCTTATATTTTGAGCGTCTTTCTTTTAAAAGCATATTCATTATTTCAAACTCAGCGTAAATGAACACATGAATATAACACATTTACATGACTCTTACAACACTTTTGGGATTATATATTTTTAAAAAGGACTTTTCCAGGCCTAGAAATATCCATTTTAAAATGCCATGACTTTCAGGTTTTCCATGACCCTAAGAACCTTGTCTTCAAAAGGAAAACTAAATTAGACGAACACATTTTAGTGATCAACAAGCTGCAGGTTCACATCTGTGTGTACTTTATTTTTGAAACACTTTCTGCTGAGAGAACAGATCAGAAGAAGCAGACGAGTCACCGAGTGTTTCGTGAACTCACCTGCTTTGTGTGACCGGAGCTGAGGGTTGAAAACAGCGTCCAGTAGCTTCCGTTGTCGCTCGTTCTCCTCTTTAGAAGCGGAAAGTTCCTCCTCGTACTCTGATATCGTTCTTTCAAACAGCCCAAATATCTCTTCAGCAGCCGCAGTTAGTCGCTGGTTGACTACAGATCTCAGCATTTGGACTTTAGACATTTTCCTCTCCATTAAACTGGGACTCGCTGTGTTGCTGACTCCCGTCCCCGTCGGTCTGTTTCCAGCATGCTAAGCTAACGTCAATATCTTTTGTAGGCTACCGGGAGATGAGCCAGAGGAACAACAACGAGACGCTGCCGTTTCTACTGAAGGGAGCCGCCATGTTGCTTCTGGAAGCACATCCGGGTCAGCTGCCGCTTGCGGGGTCGCCTTCAAAGTAAAAGCCCTTTTAAATATATGTATTTGAAATATACACATTGGTCCGTTTCATTTTTGCAAAACGGAAAACTGACTTTTATTTAGAGATAAGGCTGAAGATATATTTGGGCTGTTTGAAAGAACGATATCAGAGTACGAGGAGGAACTTTCTGCTTCTAAAGAGGAGAACGAGCGACAACGGAGACTACTGGACGCTGTTTTCAACCCGGAAGTCCGGATACAAAGAGCAGGTTGGTTCATGAAGCGCTCCGCATCTTTGTGACAGACAGTTTGTTTCAGACTGCACATTGACAGCACCATCCACTGATCTGTTGGTCTAATAGAGGTCCTTTGATGTCCTTCAGGTGAGTCAACACTCCCTAGTGTATACATAAACTCAGTCACACGGTAAAACACCTATATGCTCCCATGACTAATGCAGCAGCTCTTTGTTTGGCAGCTGCTGCCGTGATGACGTCATTAAATCACAAAGAGTCATTAACATAAATGTCTTTCAATTTATTGTACGAATCTTAGTTCCTACACAATGAGCATAATTCACAGGGTTCTTACGGTCATGGAAAACCTGGAAAAGTCATGGAATTTTATAATGGTTATTTCCAGGCCTGGAAAAGTCCTTGGAAAAAAAAAATCCAAAAGATTTTGTAAAAGTCATGTAAATGTGTTATATTCATGTGTTCATGACGTCCATTTACACTGAGTTAGAAATAATTAATATGCTTTTAAAAGAAAGACGCTCAAAATATAAGCAGGCAACAGGTAAAAGTTGAGGTACCTCTACCTCAATACATGATGTGAATACTTTAGTACAGCACCTGTAACTCTACCGCTATTTCCAGCATGCTAAGCTAACTTCAATATCTCTGTAGGCTACCGGGAGATGAGTCACAGGAACAACATCCGGGAACGAATGTTAACATCTAGAAGTCCATTCAGAAGGTTTATCCAGACATACAGAGACTCTGCTGGATCAGGACTGAAGGAGCTACCTGACACTTTATCAACGCAACAAAGGGGACATCCCAAGTCTCTAAATTGCATCCCGATTCCCTCACTTGCATTCTTTCCTTGCTCTTAGTCCCTGTGATGACTGCGGCCGACTGACAGCTGATCACATCTGGATCAGCTGTGATCAGCTGTCAGTCGCTTTATCAGCTGGAGAGACTTATGACAGAGTTTGTGTCTGTAAACATCATCAGTACAACGGAATTGTTTTCTGGTCCGGACAGTTTTTAGCGAACATTCCAATAAAAATGCACTTAAAATGTTGATAACACATGATCGTATAATGTTTTCAGTTGATGGTGTTAAACTACTACTTATATTAATAAAGACATCAGTGTCAGAGTGGAATGTTTTCTCTGTCGTCTGTTACCCGTTAAACAAACTGCATTGAGTATTTGTATACTGTGTTCTGTGTCCTGCTTATACTCAGGATGGATTTCTACCGGTGTAATGTGTCTTATTTATTAATTATTTACGTCAGTTTTTTTATTTATTATGATTGTCACATCATTATAAAATAACCCACAATATGATTATGGTTTCTCTTATACACTGGAATTATTTTTTGAGGCTTAAAGTTTCAGGTTAAACTTAAATTAAATAACTCATCAAACCGACAGTCAGGAACGATCAGCCTCACGCGACTGAATGAAAGATACATGTTGTAAAAAGTGTTTTAACCAGATGGTGAATAAGAAAACAAATCTATCTTGAGTTTAATCTGTGATCGTCTTCACTCTGGTATGAAACTCCAGCGATCAGTCCGCTCAGCTGCAGCGTCCAATCACATAACAGATGAACAGTGAGGGGGCGTGTCCAGTGTTAAAACACTTCTTGGAAGCTCGCTCTCGGGGCTCCTCGATCATGGCTCCTCCGCAGAATAAAGCTGAATCCCAATCTCCCCCCTAAACCCTCAAGCCCTGAACCCTCAGGGACTTACTGACGTCAGCTGCTGAGTGTGAGAGTCTGTGAGAGCTTGAACTGGTGTGAATATGAATGGGACAGCACTTTGCTGCAACATGTCACGTGACTACAAAAAAAAATATTGTGTACAATTGTGTATTTATTTTATACTTTTTATTCACTGATTTGAACGTCTTCCTCACGAGATTTGTTTTCCCTTTACTCGTTTTTGTCACAACGAAATGTTTGATGAATGTAAAAAAAATATTATTATATATATTTTCTGCTTGCATTCCTCTGATTTCATGTGTTTTCATGTTCCATCTTTAATCCATAATGTTGTAGTGTAAATGTATTGTATCGGGCTGAACGCCCACGTGTCTCTTTGGGTTTTTTTTACGCTTCCATTGGGAACTGCGTGTTTAACGTCACATTGCAATGGACTGTGGGTAATTCCCTTAAGCAAAGGCTGACTTACGGAAAGGGATCATAAAGGGCTCAAAATGTCTGCCAGAGAGCCTCAAGCCCTCTACGATGTGACAATGGGACACCCCTAAACCCTCAAGGACTTCGCGGGAGTGCGCCTCAAAGTCCGTGAGTCCGTAAGGGTGGAGATTGGGATTGGCCCTACGAGCTTTGGGACGGTCGTCAAGATGGCGGCGCAGAACCACTTCCGGTTCAATCGAGGAGCGAGGAAACGACAATTTAGAGACTTGGGATGCACCCAGTGACACGCTGCTGTTTCTACTGACGGTAGCCGCCATGTTGCTAATGGAGGAGCATCCGGGTCTTCTTCTATAAATTTGACTGGCGGATCGCAACCAATTTGCCTCGGTGCATACCGCCACCTACTGTACCGGAGAGTGCAGATTCAGGAATAACTGTTCTAACTAACTAAGAAACAAACAAAACAACAAAACACTACTAATTAGCAGACCAACTACTTAACAAACAAACAAACCTACTCACAACTAAATCCTGCGGCCTGGCCCCGTATCTTTAGCAAATCGCAACAAAGCCCTGTAGCACTTCTGCCCACCAGAAGTGCGGTGTTTGGGGTAGATTTAATTGCACCCATGCTTAGATTTAGAGCTCTGGACTGAATTCCATCTAATATTTCAAGTGTACTCTTAGCAGCTGCTCCATACACCCATAATCTATACTTGATCTTATAATGGCCCAATATATATCCAGTAGCGACTGTTTATCTGCACCTCATTCATGTCCAGAAACTGCTCTCATAACATTGATCACCTTTTTGCATTTAGTTTCAATGTGCTTAATATGAGTTCTCCACAAACATTTTCCATCAAACCACAAGCCTAAGTATTTAAACTTTGCTACCCTCTCCATACTCCATATAATGTAAGATTCATATTGTTTATATTTCTCTTTCTGGTGAATAGCATGTAGCAAGATTGATCAACTGACATCTTAAACCCCCAGTCATATGATCACTTTTCAACCTTAACTATAGCCTTTTGAATGGTACTGATCACATGCCCAATATTCTTTCCCCTTTTCCATATCGCCCCATCATCAGCATAAAGCAGGAAGCCAATATCTCTTCCAATATCCATGAAGATGTCATTAATCATAATATTTATTTATTTGTCCCATTCACCTTACTCTTAGGAATGCATATTGATGCAGCACCTATAATTGTAGAGGTCACTACTCTCGAGCAGCTGTCCACATCCCCCTCAATAGCTATATCTTCACATGCCTTCCTACAACGTTCCTTAAATATTGCCCAATCAGCTTTAGGAAAACACCATCATTCTGTTGAATTACCCTTCCGAGTAAAGATACTACAAACTAGACTAAGGTGAGATCTAAGCAGGATACTGAATTTGGAGTAACGTCTACTTTAGTGCCTCTTCCATCATTAAGACAAATTAATCCTCTTTCTTCTAAAAATTCTTCAACTACCACTCCGTTGAAATGCGTGCACTCACTTCCCCATAATGTATTATGAGCATTAAAATCTCCACACCTAATTTCTCTTTTCCCAATATTTCCTGATATCTCGTGAAACATTTCCAAAGACAGCGTTTTACAAGGTTTATAAAAGTTTACTACCTGATATCTCCTCTGGGACTGCATACGTCTATCATAACACATTGATACTGCTCTGGAACATTAATCTTCCTATATGCTAAGGCATCCTTAATAAATGTTACACACCCCCTCACCTTGTTTTCCAGATCTATCACATCTGACAGAGCTGTACCCTGAAATGACAAAGTCCAATTGTGGTTTTAGCCAAGTTTCTTGAATGTAAATGACATCTGGCAGACCGTTCAGATCAGCCACCACCTTCTTGAACTCTTGACCATTTGCAATTAGACTTCTGGCATTCCATTGTAGGATCTGCAACACCATAATGAGGTTAATCACCCTGAGCATCATAGTTGGGAGGATTAGACATCTTATGAATCAAATCTTAGCTTCTTTAATTCCCACTATCTCTATGACTGCCTTGACAATTGTCTTAATTCTGTAACATGTTTTCTTTTGTTGCATTGCCAAATTCATAGTTTTGCAGATAAAGACCACAAAACACATTTTTTTTATCAACAATTAGCGTGTCCTCATTTATCTCTTTAATGCATGGATTTAACTCTGTTTGTCTCTGATTCAGGAAAGGCGAAATGTCCACAGGGGATTGTCTATTCCCAGCATCATTCATGAGTGTTTCCCTGGGTGTAACTTTTTAACTGCTCCGCATAAGACACTTGATTGAGTATTTTATATTTCTGCACTTCCTTTGCTTGCATTTGAACTGGGCATCCTCCAAAAGCAGCGCTGTGTTCACCTCCACAGTTACAGCATTTCATTTTTACATTTTGGCCACATTTTCCTTACTCATGCTCGCCTCCACATCTTGCACCTCTCTGCTTCCCCTTACATTGCCCTGCCATATGTCCCATTATTTGGCCCCTGAAGCATCTTAACGGAGCTGGGATAAAATCTTCTACATCATTGCTCATATACCCTATTCTTATTTTCTTGGCTAAGACCTTCTCAAACTCAAGCAGCACTGATAGGCTCTCAGTTTTCTTTCCATTTCGATTTATTTGAAGTCTAGAAGCTTTCACTATCTTTCCTCCTTTCAATTCCTGGATTATCTCATCTATGGACATCGACAGTGGCACATCCTGAATAACACCCCTCAGTGTAGAATCGCTCTCTGGAATATGACTGCGGATCCTTTCTCCATTCAACGTTTCAGCTCTGAGGATCTTCTCCCTTTGCCTTTGATCTGTGATCAACAGTCGCCTGTTGCTTAAAAACTTGGCAAACTTAATCTTTCCCGTTTCCCTTTCTATTGCTTTGGTCCGTTTTAACGGATGATAGTGAGGCCCTTCATTCTTAAACGTAATCACAACTTTCCATTCAGCTGTATCATCCTCTTTCCTCACACTTGCTCCATTAGCCTTTACTCTTTTCAATCTCCTTGCCAAACTCATTTCCGGAGTAGCCAGAACTATCGCTCCATTCTCTCCTCTTTCTGTTAGCTTCTTGCCATTGCATACCATCTCTCTCGCCATCTGTACTGTCACCCATGTTATCTGCATTCACGGTACAGTTGTTGCTCAACTGCAAAATTATGCTCTCCTCTCGAAGCCCACAAACTTTCTCTGGATGCGTCGCACACCGATGACATCTCTTCCAGATTCGACTTTCCGGTCCAGCCACAGCTTGCGGGGCCACCTTCAAAATAAAAGCCTGTAGTCGCTTTGGAGAAATCTCATATTAAACTGTATTATTCAAGTGGTTTATCATTGAAAAGGCGATTCATTAGTTGTAAATGAGAGAAGCATGACCCATGAATAAAAACATGCTGCTGCTTTCGTAAACATCCACTTCCCACCGGCATTAACAGAGCCTCAGTAGTAGATTCAGCAAGTACCTGTTCAACCAACTGTAACTAATGGAGGAGCATCCGGGTCAGCTGCAGCTTGCGGGGTAACCTTAAAAATAAAAGCCTTGAGAAACTTCTATGCTGATTTCATTGCAGACTTGGTGTGTAACCTTCAAACTAAAAGCCCTTAAATTAATAACAATAGTATATCATTAATCCAATCTTAAATTAACTTCCATCTTTTCCATTATGTAACAGTGGTGGAAAGGACAAGGAAAGAAACGACTCAATAGATTGTCTTCTAACATTTATTTGTTTCTGTAGTAGACAATATCATCAATTAATTGCCTCTGCACCTCTGCGTCGCAAAACTGAACTGTGTGATTTCATTCCTTTTCAAACAAAAACAAAACAATTTGACACTACAGTATATACTTGGTTCAGGGCGCACATTACTAGTCAAGGGCTACTAAAATAAACAAGGAATGTGTGACAGTCACCGCAATGACTCCTCTGCTCCAGTGAGCTCCATACTCGAATATTTTCATCAGCTGCTCCACAGCTAACCACGAGTGTCGGTAGTCCGGCCCACTTCTGTGCTCAAGAGAGCAGACAGCGCTGATAAAATGTTATATAAGATAACGTTAGCTAACATTTAACGTTAGCTATATTACAAAAAACGTTATGGTAGATCAAACAAATTGGGAGGGAGTGGAATTAAGGTGAACTTGATCAAAACCAGAACAACTACAGGGTGTGCTCCCCTGTGTGAGTTACCATGTGTGTCTTTAAATGTCCCCTCTGTGTAAAAGATGTTTCCCTCCTGTGTGAATGAATGAATGAATGAATATATACTTTATTAATCCCCAAGGGGAATTTTGTTGTCATCAGTAGAGTGAGTTAACATGTGTCTGTGTAAACTTACACCGTGTTTAAACGATTTCGTACAGATTAAGCAGCTGAAAGGTTTCTCTCTTGTGTGAGTTACCATGTGTGTCTTTAAATGTCCCCTCCATGCAAAACATTTCTTACAGACAGAGCAGCTGAAAGGTTTCTCTCCTGTGTGAGTAACCATGTGTCTCTGTAGACTTAGACTGTGTTTAAAAGATTTTTTACAGACTAAACAGCTGAAAGGTGTCTTTACTATGTGGATTTTCATGTGGCACTTCAGATGGTGTCCGTCAGTGAAACCTTTATCACACTCTGAGCAACTGAAACGTTTCTCTCCTGTATGAGTCACCATGTGTAACTTCAGACCTGCATTGCTCTTAAAGCTTCTATTACAAACTGAGCAGCTGAAAGGTTTCTCTCTTGTGTGCGTTAACATGTGTGTCTTTAAATGTCCCCTCCATGCAAAACATTTCTTACAGACTAAACAGCTGAAAGGTTTCTTCACTATGTGGATTTTCATGTGGCACTTCAGACGGCGTCTGTCAGCGAAACCTTTATCACACTCTGAGCAACTGGAAGGTTTCTCTCCTGTATGAGTCAACATGTGTAACTTCAGACCTGCATTGCTCTTATAGCTTTTATCACAAACTGAGCAGCTGAAAGGTTTCTCTCCTGTATGAGTCAACATGTGTAACTTCAGACCTGTCTTGGTCTTATAGCTTTTATCACAAACTGAGCAGCTGAAAGGTTTCTCTCCTGTATGAGTAATCATGTGTCTCTTCAGACGTGACTTCACCTTAAAGCTTTTATCACACTCTGAGCAGCTGAAAGGTTTCTCTCCTGTGTGGATGCTCATGTGTTTCTTCAAATCTTCCTTGAGGTGAACTATTTCCCCACATTCCCTGCAGCTTAATAGTTTCTTACCTGTACTAAATTTTGAACCACTGACATGAACTTCCTCATTATTCAGAGAGTTTAAACCTGACTGAGGTTCTCTGGTCTCCTTCACATCATCACTGACTTCAGTTTCTTGTTTGTAGCATTGCGAGGCATTGTCACTACTAGATGGGTGTATATGTCTATCTGGATCTGACTTCCTGTCTGGTTCTGGTCCTCCACAATCCTCTCCCTCAGCTTCTGTTTCCATCAGTTCAGTTTGTCTTTGATGAAGCTGTGAGGACTGAGCTTTCTCTTCATCATCTTCACTCTTCACAGGAGTGAATGAGAACTTGATACCAGCCTCCTCCAGCCCTTGAAGCCGCTCTCTCTCCTGACTGGTCCAGAGTTCCTCATGGTCCACTTTAGTGTGTGGGGATTCTGGGTCCTCTTTAATGTGTGGGGGCGCTGGGTCCTCCTGATCCTCTTTAATGTGTGGGGGCTCTAGGTCCTCCTGGTCGTCTTTAATGTGTGGGGGTTCTGGGTCATCCTGGTCCTCTTTAATGTGTGGGGGCTCTGGGTCCTCCTGGTCCAGACTGGAGCTCCAGTCCTGCTGCTCAATGGGAACCTTTTCTTGAACCACTAACAGCTGCTGGACTTCTGTGGAGAGTAATTAAATACACACACATCTCAGAAAACTGTAATTTCACGTGAACAACTAATCCACTGATATCACTACTTTCCTGTAATGTACACAAAGGCATGTATATATTTGTGTTAGAGAGGATGTCATAAAGATAATATGGTACTGAACTGATTGTGTTATCATGCTGGAATGCTATGTCAATGACGTTTATGGTTTTCCCCGAACACCCACATTATTCTATGAAATGGCATCTTCTTAATTAAGTATTTACATGATAATATTTATTTCATATTGTTGTCTGTTCATGTTTCTCATTCTGAATGTGTAATTACTGATGTTTTTAAATTTGATTACAAATAAAAGATGTACCTTTTTTATTTAGACTAAATGGGCCTATTGAGATTTAAAAGCCCTTTTTCCAACCGTGTTCTGGCCAAAATAGCAACATGAACAGCAAAAAGTTTAAAACGGCAGTAAAAGACATCAGTGAGTTGTCATTCTTGTACCAGGACAAGTACACTCCGTGTTCAAATAGTCCTTAACCCTGATTGTGGCTGCTTGCATAACCTGCTATCTGTTAACTTCTGCAGGCACACAGTAGGAGACACAAAGGTCCCCTTCTGCCCGCTTACGCGCACACGCACACGCGCGCACACACACACACACACACACACACACACACACACACACACACACACACACACGTAATTAGGTTGAAGTTGCTTCTAAATCATTTAAAAAAAACATGTATAATGTTTAGAAAATATAAATATTTTGATGATGTTTGCTACATTCCCCCAGGATCCCAAAGATATTTGGTAGAGCTGCACGATTCACTGATTTTAGGGACAAAATGTTTTTATTGACAAGCTCCTGCACTCTGCCTTACTTCTGTTGCCAAACTGTGTGTGCACACTCACTTACGTCATCGTTGTTCACACACTGTTAGTGTCAACAAGAATCAGAATACGTTGTTTTAACTTATTGAAATGCATTGTTTCAAGCTGGATTTGTATTCACCGTTGGCACACGGTCACTTTTGCAGGTGTGTGGCACAAAGTGAAGACAAATTTGCACGTGCACTTTGTCACCTGCCCAGCTATGTTCACACCAAAACCCACAAACCTATGAACACAAACACTTGGTTATGTGTGTGCCAACTTTTCAAAACAAAACTGTCTTTTAAATATGTTCTGCTGCAATTTCACACATAATTTTAATGAAAGTAGATATTATTTATCTCTGTAGTATCTGTAGTCAATGTGTGCACGACATGTATTTGATTGCCATTGTGTGTATATATATATATATATATATATATATATATATATATATATATATATAGCACTACAATTCAGAGATAAATATTGTTGTTTTTACTGTACTACATCTTAGAGGTCCATATGGTACTTTTTCTGTACTACACCTCAGTGTTACATGTTGTACTTTTTACTGCAGTAAAGTACAGTAAAATGGACAATATGTATCTGTGAGGTAGTACAGTAAAAAAGTATGATATGTACCTCTGATGTGTATACAGTAAATAGTACAATGTTGACCTTAGATGTAGTACAGTAAAAAGTACAATGTGTACCTCAGATGTATCGTCGTAAAAAGTATGAAAGTATTTAAATACTTCAGTACAGTACCTGTAACTCTACATCAGTACATCATGATGTGAATACTTCAGTACAGTACCTGTAACTCTACCTCACTACATGATGTGAATACTTCAGTACCTGTATCTGTACCTCAGTACATGATGTGAATACCTCAGTACATGATGTGAATACTTCAGTACCTGTAACTCTACCTCACTACATGATGTGAATACTTCAGTACCTGTATCTCAGTACATGATGTGAATATTTCCTCCAGAACTGCTTCCATCAGTTTAAAGTGATGAAGAAACAAACAGAACCAACCTGCTCTTTGTATCCGGACTTCCGGGTTGAAAACAGCGTCCAGTAGCTTCCGTTGTCGCTCGTTCTCCTCTTTAGAAGCAGAAAGTTCCTCCTCGTACTCTGATATCGTTCTTTCAAACAGCCCAAATATCTCTTCAGCAGCCGCAGTTAGTCGCTGCTTCACTACAGATCTCAGCATTTGGACTTTAGACATTTTCACAACGACAGAAACGTTTTCTCACACAAACTCCGTCACAAACCTCGTTTCCTCTCCATTAAACTGTGACTAGCTGTATTGCTAACCACCGTCCGCATACAGAGACTCTGGACCAGGACTGAAGGAGCTACCTGACACTTTATCAACGCAACAAAGACACGCTGCTATTTCTACTGACGGCAACCGCCATGCTGCTGATGGAGCATCCTGGTCAGCTGCAGCTTGCGGAGTCACCTTCAAAATAAAAGCCCGTAGACTCTTTGTAGAAATCGCATATTAAACTCTTATTCAAGAGGTTTATCATTGAAAAGGCGGTTAATTAGTTGTAAATGAGAGAAACATGACCCCTAGAGGTTGTGACAAAGCGTTGCATCACTGAAAACACCAGTTAACTATTTATTCAGAAGTTCTCCTCCACACCAGCACTCTCTTGCATCTCAGTCAATGAGCTTGTGGGTGGCTTCAATTCTGAAGTAAAAAATGTTATTGATGCCATTGCACCCAGTAAGGTGAAGGTTGTCTTGGGTAAGAAAGGATCCCCTTGGAGAAATGACACGCTGGTCCGAATAGAGAAAAGAGTGTCGAAAAACTAATCTCCAGGTTCACTGTGGTATCTATAAAGAGAGACTTCGCAATTATAATTTGGAACTAAGAAATGCAAGACAGTCCCACTAAATTAATAAAAAATAGTATATCATTAATCCCATCTTAAATTATCTTCCATCTTTTCCATTATGTAACAGTGGTGGAAAGGACATGGAAAGAAACGACTCAATACATTGTTTTCTAGCATTGATTTGTTTCTGTAGAAGACAAAATATCACCAATGAATCGCCTCCTGATCATTTTCTGCACCTCTGCTTCATCAGCGATGCAAAAGGGAGCTGTGTGATTTCATTCCTTTTCATCAATTACAAACAAAAACAGTTTGACATTACAGTAAGTACTTTGTTCAAGGTGCACATTACTAGTCAAGGGCTACAAAAATAAACAAGGAAAACATCGAACACATGTTCTCAAAACCATGAAAAACACCATACAAGAAGAGAAAAAACAGGGAGAGCTGGTGGGTAAAGTAAAAGGTGTGTGGGACTGAGTGACTGAACAGAGACAATATAAATTATAACATCAAACAAATGAAAACACACTTGTCATCTGGTATTTTCCTGCAATTCTGCCTCTAAACATGCAAACTAGTAGAATTTAGGAGATGAATGCAAACATCTATGCAGGATCTATCTAATCTATGCATCTATACAAATTATTAATTCTCCCCCAGTCCAGTCGTCCTTAAAAACCTAAATAACCACTTCAGTTTCAATTGATACTCAACAGTTAAAATACAGTATTGAAGAACAATCCTCTGAGATACGTGGGAGGAGACACCCTGATAGGTTGTCTGGAATTTGAGAATAGTAGAGTTGAAATATATGTTGTCACGTATGAAAATGTTATTATATTATACAGTAACAATCACAACCTACACAACACATAATACACTTTGTAGTGGCCATTTGTCTGATAAATCAAAAACAAACAAATCAAAAAGGGCCACTGAGGCACCGTGGGTTTGTGGTTTAAGGCAAAAGAATGCATTGTCCAGACTGGTTTCCGTTTCTCAATTTATTGAACAAAACATAACATGCAAACAAACAAAAGGAACTGGTTTAATAGATACAAATGTATTGTGATTCAATGTAAACACACTGTTTTTAAAGGGAAAATCTTACTGTCCAGTATGACTATATATGTGATTTAAGTGTAGAACAATCGTTCACTCTGAAATATAGAGTAGAAATGTAAAAATGTCGTGCCTCAGCCCGACTATCTACAATAAATTCCTGAATCCTTAAAATACAGTCGCAGCTAAACATTTCTCTCACTGATCAAACTCCGTATGACATCACTAACGTTACCTGCTGCTCCACAAACAGACTGATGTTAACAAGTTGTGATGAACTGCTTTTGTTTCCTCCTTTTACTTGTGAGGCTTTTATTGCGTTTGAGACAACCAGAGTTCTCAGCATCTACTGGAGTCAGATGTAGAAACACTTTGGATCTTTGTCTCCTCTGTGGCATAATGCGAGTCTCTTGTATGTTATCGGGGGGAATCCCTCATGAAGAGCGTCGTTGGTTCCCTTTCACCAGACCAGCGAGGAGCCTAAACAATATTCCAACTAGCTTGCTAGAATAGCTTAATACAGAGAAGCTCGTTATCGCTTACGTCCGATTCTTACTATAAACAGGAGTTGATTGGCTGTTAGACACTTTCTCAATTCAGTCATTGTTCAGTTACGGAAGAACATAACAGTTTCTACAGTAAAACTAAATCAAGGAAGTCATGAATCTAAACTGGAGAGAAAACATTGCTGAAGAGAAAGAAGGTTAATAGTTGCCTCAGTTCCATCACCTATGATAATTCAGTTCAAACCATATGCAGCATAGGGGACATGGAAAACTTTGACAAGTTACAACTATTACAATTAATATATACATGAAACATGAGACAATGTCCTAGAAGAAAGCTTCATCTTAGCTGGAAAAACTTATTTTGGAGTCTGCATCAGCCTGACAGTTGTTAAGTGTTGAACCATGTCTCATTTATTTATTTACGATGCTCTCACAAATAAAATTCTGAGTTTTTAAATTACAGAGACGAGAGAATATTTTATAGCAAACTCAACGACTAATTTGTTTCTCCCATGTGGAAAATGAAATGTTTCATACTTTTTTGTGCTGTGAATGTTTTACTCAATATTTTCGTAAAATTGAATGCTTTCTCCTCCTGTATGGACAGTCATGTGACAGTTCAGTCTTCCCCTTAGTGCAAATGTTTTACCACAAAATGAACAACTAAAAGGTTTCTCCTCTGAGTGGACAGTTAAGTGTCGTTTCAGAGTTTGCTCTAGTGGAAATGTTTTACCACAAACTGAACAACTAAAAGGTTTCTCCTCCGAGTGGACAATTAAGTGTCGTTTCATAGTTTGCTCTAATGGGAATTTTTTACCACACACGGAACAACTAAATGGTTTCTCCCCTGTGTGGACAGTCATGTGATATTTCAGGTTTCCCTTTCGTGCAAATGTTTTATCACAAACTGAACAACTAAATGGCTTCTCTCCTGTGTGGACAGTCATGTGTTGACTCAAAAAACGTTGGCGAGCAAATGTTTTGCCACAAACAGAACATTGAAATGGTTTTGCGCTTGTTTTGGATTCAGTGTGTTTCTCTGAAATGGATCTGACTTCCTTTCCATCAGCTTTTTTCAAACTTCCTGCCTCTCTGTTCTTTTCAGTTTGGTTCCGATGAAGCTGTGAGGACTGACCTTCATCTTCATCATCTTCATCATCATCTTCACTCTTTACAGGAGCGAATGGGAACTTGATATCAGCCTCCTTCAGCCCTTGAGGCTGCTCTCCCTCCTGGCTGATCCAGAGTTCCTCCTGTTCCTCTTTAATGTGTGGGGGCTCTGGGTCCTCCTGGTCTTCCTGGTCCATACTGGAGCTCCAGTCCTGCTGCTCAGGGGAAACGTCTTCGTTCACCACCAACAGCTGCTGGACGTCTGTGGAGAATAATAAAATACATTAATAAGTCTTAGAAGACAGTCTTTTTGTCCTCATCAGTATTCAGGCAGCAACACTCTGGATTACGGTTAATCGCAGACATACTGAGTGAGGTGAAAAGTGCATTACAATAGTCAATACGAGAAGAGATATACAATTCTTAGGTGGAAGAAATAAGATCTAGAATGCTGCTTAACATGGGGGTCAAACGACAAGGATCGGTCAAATATTACCCCGAGATTCGTAGGGACAGCATCATCAAGTGCAATAACCAGAGCCTCCATCTTATTAGCATTCTTAAAAGGTGCCACTTTGTCCAGCAATGGGGTGCAATGTTCATTAAAATACTGCATTCAAAATTGTTAAGATTTGTGTTAATATCACAGCAAAAGTGCATTTAGAAGTCATCAGCTGTACAGAGTACTGAATCTTTAAAATGTCATTATTAATGTTCAGGAACTCAGTGGCATCATTCAATAACATCATCATCACAATAAAACGGCTTTGGCAGGAAAGTTAAAATAATACAACTATTATATTATGTAACCTTTTTTCTTTCTAGTATAACCATTGAACATATATACTGTTTTTATTCAATTATACTTTGTGATTACACCATATAAAATGCATAGGACACTAAGTTGTATAATCTTTTCGAGATGACGGGCGTTATATGATCTCTCCTTTGTTAGGATTCATCGGCCATATTACCATATTAGGCAACAAACCTCCTGTGGTTTACCTTAGTTTGACGCGTGAAGAAAAAGGAGGGGGAAGCGTGTCTGTGGAGTATATTAGCAGCCCTGCAGAGGAGAGAAAGTCGGATTTCACCAGATCTCTGAATCCGGATAGAAAGTCCGCCAGTTAGGAACCCCTAAGGGGACCAGGCTCCCAGCTTTAGAGTCTGGATGACAGAGCATCCAGCTTTAGAAAATGGATGAGCCTCCAGCTTTAGAAACTGGATGACAGCGCCTGTAGCTTTAGCGACTGGAAGAAACTTCTGCTATCAGAAGACTCGTGATTTCACCAGCTTTGAGTCTGGATAGGAAATAAACCAGTCTTTGTAGAGGACCAAACTTAGACAAGCTCCTTTTACTTCTGAGGATAGAAGCTTGATTTGGGGATCCCTCTTGTAGAAGACCCCTACAACACTTGGAACCGTTTGCATGTGACACTGAAACAGTTTCATTTAACTGAAATTGTTTTATGTGATAATGTGAGAAAAACTTTAATAAAAGCTCAGTCTTACCATTGCGTTCTGGTTCTTTAAACAATATAAACCCTCTTCCCCTTTCAGTTAACCGTGTGATACGGAAGTGACGACGGAATCTACGAGAGAAACTTAACCATTAGAAAACACACCTATTTTCAGGACTCTAACCAAACTAAAAAGGGTGTATCTCTGCAACCACTAGGGCTATTTGAATACTTTTGATGTTATAATAAAAAGCTACACATTATTTTGTTCAGATGTGTAAATATCAGTCTGTATGTTACTGGTTAAGAGTAAATGAAGATGACAGCAAAAATGAATCCCTTTCAGGATGATTATTTATTTGAAAGGATGCACCTGTAAGGTCCAACTCTAACCCAAATCATAGCTCAATATGTGAACATTCTCTAACCCAAATCACAGCTCAATATGTGAACATTCTCTAACCCAAATCACAGCTCAATATGTGAACATTCTCTAACCCAAATCATAACACAATATGTGAACATTCTCTCTGCAAAAGTTGACTTTGATAAAGTGAAGCAGAACTAAGTTAGAGAGGGTTTAGTACAATTCAGGCGAGGTCACCACAATTTGCATTGGGGCACATTTGCACACATCTGTGACCTTTTCATTTTCTCATGTACCAAACCATATATTTCACTTGTATATTATTTATGGTCACATACAGCAGTTTTGGGCTCTTTTTCTTTTCTTCATAAAACAAAGCTATGATTTACAGTTTTATATAACAATCGCTCAGGCTGCCCCCCTTTGTCATAAATGATGGGATGTTCACAATTGGCAATAGTAAAGTATAGACAAAGTACATAACTATTCATACTTACATCCTACTGAGAGCGCCCAGGGCTTATAGCCGTAAAAGCCTTCCAGAAATGCAATAATTCCAAAATCCTAACGATTTAGCACGGGGCGAGATAAAAGAACAAAGGCATTATACCCATATTGGTGAGTATTATCATTTACTAGGGGATCACTAGGATAATTAGCCGACGGAGTAGCCACCGGTTAGGTGGGCGGTCGTGACCTCAGTTTACGCTACACAAGCTTCCAGGTGAGGAAAAACATGAATGTGTTCATTATTTTTATAGTTCAGTATTGTATGCAAGATAACATGTATGTTTATGCCTGGCAGTGGCACTAATAGGATATCACTTTGTTTCGTTTCCACCTTTATGTTTAAAATAAAATCAATTTGAATAGCTTGTATGCATGGTTATCATGCAATTGACAGATAATGTTGATATTGGTGTGTTTATGAATGGCAGTAGCATGACCGCCCTACTCACTTTACCGTGCACATGTTTAAGATAAAAACATGAATATATGACCCGTTGTATCATTTGAATAGCTTAGTATTGAATTCAATAACCAGGCATGTTTTAATAAATGGGACAGGCATTTCTTACTTCGCATATGGCTCTGGAAATGTTCTTCCAAAAGTCCCGAAGAATACACTGAAGTGACACAAACCTGCACACTTTGTGGTTGTCATTAAAAGAAATGAACACCATGTTTCCTTAAAGTCAGTATTTCTGTTACTAGGACAGTATTACCGGTGGGGCGCAAAAGGAAATGCTAAACAAAATGATTTCAAGAACTTTATTGAGAACTTTACATATTACAAAAGTACACAGACATAAAACTAAGTCATTAATAAATACATGGCAAAATGCCTGTATTTTCAGGTAGCTGTTTAAACAGGGAGGGTCCGAACACAAGCACAAATGTAATTTAATGAGTCCTAGACCTGAGAGCAAAACTCCACACACCGAGGCAATGTTCATGGGAGAATTTACTCTGGGCCCAGGAACTTCATCAACGCCTGTCCAACAGAGGGGCTAGGCGAAGGGCCTTTGTGGTCACACAGCGAGACGTACAATGTGTACTACAATAAAGAGTACATAATCTACCCCTGGATGTGTAGTACAGCAACAAGTACTACACCCCAGCTGTTTATAAGCCACATCTACTAAATAAAAATAAAAAAGTAGTATTTAATCATGAAGACTCGGCAGTGCATAAGCCGCTGTTGAGATTAGCGGTACTTGACGAACTGTCAAAACGACCACCGTAAATAAACGTAGCGATACAAAAATAACCCCGTTACACTGTACAATCAAATCCTTCTGACACTCATTTTAGTCATCATCGTTACTGTCCCCGCTGAAGCCACAGAAGTCTTCGTCCTCTGTATCCGAGTTGAACAGCAATAGTACCGCTTCCTCATTTTGCAGATTGATGACCCCAGCCTCGTCTTCACTGTCGGACGAATCTGGGGCATGCTGGGTCAAGGTTCCTGCTGATGCGTCGTCTGCTCCGGGTGCACACAAAATCTCAGCTTTTCTAAATCCCTTGATGATCGTTGATTTCGTCACTTTTCCCCATGCCGTCACAACCCACTGACAGATCTCCACAAAGCTGGCTTGTCGCATGCGTCCGGTTTTCTCACCCCTTGTCATCCAATGCTCCCATTCGGTACGCAGTCTCCCTTTGAATGCACGATTAACAGTGATGTCAAGGGGCTGAAGAAATTTTGTAGTGCCGTCAGGAATGATTGCTTGGATGGAATTTGTCGATTTGATTACGGATTTCACAGAATCCGTGATGTGTGCCCCCATACTGTCCATTACTAGCAAGGCCTTTCGGCGGAAGGACCCACCCGGTCGCTTGCCGAAGCACTCGGTAAGCCATGTTTTCATGAGCGACTCGTTCATCCATCCCTTCTTGTTTACGTGTACAACCACGTCTTTGGGGAACTTCTGCTTCGGCATAGTGAGCCTTTTGAAAATCACCATAGGCGGAAGCTTCTCTCCCGATGCTGTGCAGCTTAGAACACAAGTAAAATGCATTTTCTTAGTTACTGACGACTCACCTTTCTTATTCACAGTGCGAGTGAGAGGTAGATCGAAGGTCAAAGGAACCTCGTCCATATTAATGACATCCTGCGGGCCAATACAATTCTTGGCTATTTTCTCTTGTGTAAAGTTTCTGAAGTTAGATAGTTTTTCTTCAAAGTCAGCAGGTAGCTTTTGGCAGCGAGTTGTGCGTTCTCTGATGCTCAGGCCTTTTCGTTTTAAGAACCGCATACACCACGATTGTCCACCGCTGAAATCATCAATGTTCTTTTCTGCCGCGATCGCCATTGCTTTCAGACGAATCTGAATTGTTGAAACACCACGGCCGTCTGCTTTCTGTGTGTTGACCCAGTCCTTTAGTTCGTTCTCTAGTTCGGGCCACAGGCATTTTCCTCCTCTAAATGCCTTGAAAGACTTCTTGCATCTTGAAAGTTCTCCCTGCTGCATTTTCCAACGTCTAACCATGGACTCGTTTATCCCAAGTGTGTTTGCCGCAGCTCGGTTTCCCTTTTCAATGGCCAAGTCGATAGCCTCGAGTTTAAAAGCTGCGTCGTACGCGGTGCGTCGTGTCTTCGGCATGATGATTTCTTGGGAAGAGCGATGGTGGAAATATCAGATCGACAGATGAAGTAGAATCTGAATGTTATGTGTGTGTGTGTGAGAAATGTGAATACTTACCATAACATTTGGGTTATACTCCTCTACTTTTTTTTTTTTCCTCAACTTTGACCCGTGCGGCTTAAATATCGGTGCGGCTAATTTGTGGATTTTTTTCGATTCTAAAATTAGCAGCAGTTGCACAGACATACAAAATTCACATGAAATATTCCCAAATCCCCTTCACAAGTGATCTCACTGTAAAAGTGTTAAATATTCACGTTACACACACCAAAGATTCAGACTACTTCTTCATCTGTCGATCTAATATTTACACCATCGCTCTTCCCAAGAGTTCAAGAGGGCGTGAAACTGTTGAGAGGTAAACGGGTGCGCAGTTGGGTGATTGAACTCGGCGGGACCAGGGCGGCCGCTCGGTGTGGAAGGATCTCCTTGTGGGACTTTTTTAATTTAGTAGACGCGGCTTATAAACCGATGCGCTTTGTAATCCAAATTTTACGGTAACACTTTAACAGTGAGATCACTTGGGAAGAGGATTTGGGAATATTGCACGTGAATTTTGTATGTCTCTGCAACTGCTGCTAAATTTAGAATCGGAAACAATCCACAAATTAGCCGCACCGATGTTTAAACCGCACGGGTCAAAGTTGAGGAAAAAGGTAGCGGCTTATAATCCACATTTTTACGGTAATGTATAAACTTGCAGAGATTTTATATACATAAGTACAGTACCTGGTTCTGGTTCGCCAGAGTCCTCGTCATCATCTTCACTCGTCACAGGACTGAATGAGAACTTGATACCAGCCTCCTCCAGCTCTTCAAGGTGCTCTCCCTCCTGACTGATCCAGAGTTCCTCCTGTTCCTCTTTAATGTATGGGGGCTCTGGGTCCTCCTCGTCCTCTTTAATGTATGGGGGCTCTGGGTCCTCCTCGTCCTCTTTAATGTGTGGGGAGCTCCAGTCCTCCTGCTCAGGGGGAACCTCTTCTTGAACCACCTGGGTGTCTGTGGAGAATAATAAAACACATTCATACGTTTTAGAAATCTTATACTCTATTTGTTGTAAATGAGAGAAGCATGACTAAACAAAGATGCTGCTACTGTCATTAATTGACCTTTTACTTTAAAAGAAAGCAATATAATAAAGCCTTGGACTGCAGAAAAGGATTGGGGCAGAAAGGATCTTTAGACTGGGAGTGGATCGTCTACAAAACCATCTGCTAAACCCCGGCTTCCGAGACCAAAACGTGGTAAAATCATCCAAATAGTACAATAAACAGAGAGGAAAGATGCAGCCGAATGCACCGATATGTTTGTGGAGTTAAAAATGTGACTGTGAGCAACAGTGGAGCTGTTTCTCCTCGTCTCTGTATTTAAAGTGACAGACACAAAGTCAGACATTTTGTCTAACACAAAGCTAACTGCATGCTCTCTTCCTCTCCACCAAGAGCTTGCAGCTGCTCTGTGTGTGTAGGTCTGTCAATGTACCTAAATGTGTGTGTGTGTGTCTGTCTGTCTGTCTGTCTATCGATGTAGTTAAATCAGA
Source organism: Taurulus bubalis (assembly GCF_910589615.1). Taxonomy (NCBI): domain Eukaryota; kingdom Metazoa; phylum Chordata; class Actinopteri; order Perciformes; family Cottidae; genus Taurulus; species Taurulus bubalis. The sequence continues at coordinate 22,083,419 of NC_136604.1, forward strand.
ATGTGTGTGTGCGAGACTGCCCTGATTAGCTAATTTTAAGCATTTTGTCACCAAGCGGCAGACTGATTATCAGAGGGAGACTGGACTGTGGATTTAATGAAAAAAACTCAGTCAAACTATTGTATTTGACACAAAGCCGTGACGCCGATTGTGAACATATTTGTGGGATGTAGAAATTAGAGCCTTATGGCAGTTCAGAAAGTGCACATGTTTGCTTCATGGGAGAAAATTGTGGTCAGATTTAACATGGAGTCCAATGGAGCAGTTGACTGGACTTCGTGTCGCTTTCAGGCTTGGTGACACAAAAGTAAAAGTTTGTTGGATTCCACGACGCATGTGTACCACAAGCACAATATTTCCTACGCGTTTATGTATAAATGATGCCTGAAGATTAGAAATTGTGGAGTGAATGGCAAAATATTTTGTTTTTGTTTTTACACACCCATTGTAAACTCTGAAATGGTCCGAAAATGTTCCTAAACTTGACCAATAATTACTTGAAAACTGTGCCAGCTTTCAAAAAAGGCCCAATTAGGCAAATTAACTCCAGACTTTTGTGAACGTTTTAAACTTAAAATCATTTCTCTACGTTAAAGTATGGCGAGTCACTGTGGGCGCAAAGATGATTTGTGTTGCTCTCTTCACGCGCCAAGATCTGTGAAAACTAAATCTGAGTACATGTTTACAGTTTGAGCACAAGGACAGGGTTTAGAGGGAGAGGCTGAAGAAACTCTGTCATCTGAAAAGTACAATATGTACCTCTGAGATGTAGTACAGTAGAAGTATGAAGGTGTATAAATACATATGTGCAGTAGCTGTAATTCTACCTCAGTAAACAAACAGAACCAACCTATTCCTTGTGTCCGGACTTCCGGGTTGAAAACAGCGTCCAGTAGCTTCCGTTGTCGCTCGTTCTCCTCTTTTGAACTAGAAAGTTCCTCCTCGTATTCTGCTATCGTTCTTTCAAACAGCCCAAATATCTCTTCAGCAGCCGCAGTTAGTCGCTGGTTGACTACCGATCTCAGCATTTGGACTTTAGACATTTTCACACAACGAGAGAAGCGTTTTCTCTCGACACAAACGGAGGTCGGTTCGGGTCCGTCTACTTCCTGCTGGCGCGGTGACGCCATGAGCTCCGCGGGACACCAGGAGACGATCCGAACGTTTTCAATGAAGCGAAACCACACAGAGTTTACTCAGACAGGTTCATGTGCACATTATGGGTCCGTGAAACACAGAGTTTAGTCTCAATCGAACAGTCACTGCGACTCGCGCTGTGTTGCCGAGTTCTGGCTCCGTCTACTTCCTGCTAACGCGCGACCGCAACAAGCGAGATGAGTCTGAGCTCAAACTTCGTACAAAGTCCACTTTGTACGAGTTTGTGCACACATCCGGGCTCTGGTGGGTCCTTCCGGTTGTATCTGAAGAACTGCGTGACTAAAGGAGTTGGACTCACGCGGGAGAACCGGCCTACAACACGGCGGTAGAAGCTCAAAGGACTCCGCAGATCTTTGGTGGATGATTTCCGGTATAGCTTCTTCTTCTTTGGTGGTTTTACGGCAGTTGGCAGCCGCGACGTTGCATTACTGCCACCTTCAGGGTGAATTCACCCCCAGTCCAGTCGTCCATATAAACCTAAATAAATCCACTTCAGGTTCAATTGATTCACAACAGTTAAAATACAGCACTGAAGAAGAATCATCTGAGATGTGTGGGAGGAGAGAATAGAGAAGCAGACACAAAAGAAACGCTATTTAAGGGATTCAAACTCATATCAGTGGGTGGAAACAATCAGATACGTTGTGCCTTTTTTTTAGATGAAATAATAAACACGCACACACAAACACACACACACACACACACACGCACACACACACACACACACACACACACACACACACACACACACACACACACACACACACACACACACCGTACTTCTATACCCTGAATATGTGAGGTTTTGCTGGCTTGTATCTCACTGTTTTGTCGTCCTCTTGTTATGTCTATGTATTGTCTTTTTATTTTTACAATAAAAAAAAAAATATTATACTTTGAACAGATGGTAAACGATCACATACGCGTGTGATGTTTGGGTATGTTGCGTAATATTGTATTATATACACTTCATAAACAATACACAACATATATTTTGCATTTTTGCCCTTTCTCTATTATTTAAATTGAATTTCCTAAATTAAAACACTCTGCTGTTTCGTTGTACATTGAGTTGTGCTGCATATATTGAGCATCTTCCATCCCTGCTAGTTTTATTGTTGTGTCTGTAAGCTGCTACTGCGACAAACATGATGGATGAATAAAGTTTATATCTATCTATCTATCTTATGACCATATATCATAATGTTTGACCTTTTTACTCAGTTCAAATAGAATGAAACAATATAATCAAGTAAAAGTCGCACTAAAAACATAAATCATATTTACAAGAAAAATGCAGGCGACTATTACACATACTTACATTTATATATAAGTAAACAGATTGACGTAAAATCAGTGTAGTTCAGAGTGAAGCCACTGGGGGCGCTGTGGACCTTCCTCTGTTACACAGAGGAACTCTGATCACATGACGAGGGTTTCTGCTCAGAGCACAAAGACTGAACCTGGAACACGTGATGTGACACATCAAATTAAATCACTTCAATCACTTTAGTCACTTTAATAATTGAATCACTTCAACTGTAGTAAATACATATATGTATATATAGTAAAGTAATGTAATATATATATATTTACAGAGAGAGAGAATATATGTTATAGTTACTTCATATAAACTATCACAGCGTAAAATAGAATAAAATAGTAAAAATGTACAATATTCGTGTTATATTATGTATCTTTGTTTTTATATTATAATATTATAATGATAATAATAATACATGCAGGAATATGGGATCTAATTGAATATTATAGTATTTAAACACACTATAGTAAAAGTACAGGAAAGTAAATAAAGAAAAAGAAAAAAACCCTGACCTTTTGTGGCCAAAAATCCTAAATTCCTCTTGAATGAATTGTAAAGGTAAATGGTGTAATTTCGTTGTTTATTAAATATAAAACACACTTAAAGTTCAGCTTCAGGTTTAATCCGAAGAAGATCTGCATCTGAATAAACAGGAAACACTGGAGACAAGTTCATTTTATTCTTCTTCATCTATGTTGTCTTCTATTTATTGTTCTACTTATGGTAAATACACACTGAGCCTCAACCAGAGAATGAAAGTGGAGCTAAGTTCGAGGCAGTGTGAGTGCAGACAAAGTCAAAAGACAGAACTCAACACACACTGGGAAGATAACAAAGTCAAATGTCTTCTGCTCAAAAAAATGAGGGAAAGTTTTCATCTGCTCAACTTGTCTGCAGGTTTGGAGAAAAACTTGGAAAAAAAAGTTAATTTTACATCAACTTTATTGTGCCAAGGAAAAACAGCTTTAAATAAAACAAAACACATAAAGATATCACATTTATGATAAAGAACTTGATGATTCAACTTTAATTTCTGAGGGAAGAAGCTCCTCAGTGTTCAGACATGAAACGTGACAACTGGCAGGCTCTCACATGAAACTGTAATAAACTAAAGTACATGATTTATGGATATTAACTGTAAATATGAATCTGTCTGTCAGTTGAGGAACTAAAGTGAAGCCCTGATTGAATTCAGGTTTGATCTTTTGTTTGATACAAGCTAATATGCATCTGTTATAACATGAGTAAAGGCTGGTACTGGAGGTAATAAGGTCACTTTATACATGTGATATCAACTCCTACTGTTATTGAGGAGTCAAGGAAGTGCAAAACTCCATTGATCCACAGGGAGGCGCTGCAACAGGAAGCAAAGCAGGAGCATTTAAACCTGTTCATCTACTGTGATGAGGTCATGAACACAACTGCAGAAAAACTTGGTCAGAACACATGAAGGAACTAAAAGACTAAACTAAGTCCAGGTCCTGGTGGAGTCCAGATCCACTGATGTTCCTCTGATCTGGTCCAGAAGAATACAGAGGTGATGGTGGATTCACTCCCATCTGAGGAGAGAAGAAGAAGAAGAAGAAGAAGAAGAAGAAGAAGAAGAAGAAGAAGAAGAAGAAGAAGAAGAAGAAGAAGAAGAAGAAGAAGAGATGGATCAGTGTCTTCAGAGACTCCCTTCATCAGCTGTCAGTCAGTGATGCAGCACATCCAGTAGAAAGAGCAGCAGGACTTGAGTCCTTTCAGCTCTCATCTGAACAAATTGTAGTGAACACATTGAGCTTCAAGCTCTCACACCTGCAGGCACTCTGGACATCAGGTCTGTTCCCTCTGCAGCTTTCACAAGTACACAGTGTACAAAAATAGCTGAGGGCCTTGAACGCATCACGACTGCAGAAACAGAGAGGCGCTCACTGTAGTGATGGATTCACTATTGTGAGGGTTCAGTGACTGCAGCATTGAACTGTTCCCTGGCGCTACACTACCCTCCAGTTAACCGAGGTGAGATCGGTTCCTGTCCGGAACGCGTGGCAATGGAGACCTATATCACAGACTATATCACAGGATACGAGAAGGGGACGAGTAGAAGACAGCTTTTAACACTCCCCTGGGCCATTTTGAGTACTTAATCATGCCATTCTCTTACTTAATCAATGCACCAGCTGTTTTCCAGGCTTTAGTGAACGATGTGCTCAGGAATTTCCTCAATCGGTTTGTGTTTGTCTACCTCAATGATACTCTGATCTACTCCTCAAACCTTCAGGAACATCGTCACCACATTTGTCAGGTTCTTTAGCGCCTAATGGAGAACCAACTCTTCATCAAGGCCGAGAAGTGTGAATCTGAAGTTTGCTGTCGGCTTCGTCAGCCGCTTCAAGGAGTGCGGGCACGCGCCTCTAACTGACTTTACACCCTTTTGGCTGGCTGGTCTTGTCTACACCCGGACCGTGTTGTTTTTCCTGTTCTCATCCTGTCAATAAATCACTGGTTCAAGAAATAACTCTGCTGTCCTGTTGCTGCATTTGGGTCCGTTAAGTGCACCACATCATAACACAACAAGCTTCTGGCTCATCTGATTGGCTAATATTCTGTCCAATCCTGAAGCCTGTCAGCATTCTCCTCTCACAGCTTCACTGAGAAGGTTGGAGGTCTACAGGAAATACTGAATCTGTGTTGAGTTCAATTCTGCTAGAACCAGCATGGACTGACTCCAACCCTCTACTGACCTCAGAGTCTTCAGTCTCCAGTGAGGACTCTCCAATCCAACATACAGCATCTCCATATCTGAAGCCTTCAGTTTGTTGCCACTCAGGTCCAGTTCTCTCAGACTGGAGGGGTTGGACTTCAGAGCTAAGGCCAGAGAAGAACAGCTGATCTCTGACAACCTGCAGCCCCACAACCTGAATAAAGAATAAAAGATGAAGATTAGAATGAATTCATAATCAATCAGATGTGTTGAGGTTTAAATGTGTTCAAGTTGTTTAACCATTTGGGGTCTTGCGTTACGCAAGACCCCAAATGGTCCCAAAAAAAGCCAGCTTTCCTCTACAAACATTTTTAAAACGGGGTTGTAGATTTGAAACAGCCACTCTCAATTCAGGCTCAATGTTGAGTTTAGATCTGTATTCTGTTTTGAGAGACGCAAAAGCAAAGCGGCAAGAATCGGCGAGTCGCGCATGCGCAAGCGTAGCCTGTTAACAGGCATTTCTCCATGAATTTATTAATGACTTAGTTTTATGTCTGTGTACTTTGTACTTTTGTAATATGTGAAGGCAGCAGGCTCATTGTTGGGTACAAGACACAAGCACTTTGGCTCGTTTCACTTGGAGCAGCGGGTTCAGGAGAGCGGTTGTTTCTCGCAGGAGAGCTACTGTTGCCATCTTCACCCTGGGAGCTTTTAAAACGCAGATATAGCTGTTTGCTTTTCACACAACATATTTTTCAACTCTCTCTGCCCGCTAGTGGAAATGTGCTCAGTGCTCACCTGTGTGCGCACGTGTCTGTGCGCATTGGGGCGGAACTCCGTCATGCGCGATACAGAGAGCAGAGGAGAGTTGTAAACGTGCGACCATTTAAAGACAGAAATGACAAGCTGTCATGTAGATACGATACATAACATACGGCCATTTAGTTTGTTTCATAAAAGAACAAGGTGTAGACCTGTTCTATAGGAAAGGGAACCTTAAATGACTTCTGTTGTGATCTGGCGCTATACAGAAAATTACAGGGGGACGGAGGGTGCCTTCAGGGGGGCGGGGCCTAATATAATGGTAGGGGAAACACTGGGATGTAAATTATGTTTGTTCATAATTGAGATTAAATTATTACATTAACATATACTGTCTATAATAGTAACAGAGTCAGTGAACTGACCTCAGAGTATCCAGTCTACAATGTGGACTCTCGAGTCCAGCAGACAGCAGCGTCACTCCTGAATCCTTCAGCTCGTTGTCACTCAGATCCAGTTCTCTCAGACTGGAGGGGTTGGACTTCAGAGCTGAGGCCAGAGAAGAACAGCTGATCTCTGACAACCTGCAGTCCATCAACCTGAAGAAAGAATAAAATATGAAGATTATAATCCATTTATAATTAATCAGATGTGTTGAGGTTTAAATGTGTAGCTCAACATGATGATGTCCTCATCAATGAGCTTTTCACTTTGTCATTGTGTTCTTGTGGATCATCATCATGTCAGCCTTCTACAGACATCATCACATGTCAGCACAACATTCATACACCTGTTGATGTCCACACAGATGAAGACCATGCTGCTGCTCTCAGTCAGGTCTGGAACTACAAGATCAGTACCATATTGATTAGAGGGATTCAAGTCAAATTCATGAGGTCCAGTTAGAGAGAACGTCCGCATTAAAGGGCAGAACATCACAATAAAGTCTACTTGTTCTATAATAATAACAATAATGCATTTCATTTTTAAACACAATTTTCTTTCAAAAGAAACAGTGCCACAGAGCCAATATATAGTAAAACAAATTCAAACATAGTTAAAACATAGTTAAAGCAACCCCTAATAATAAATAAAAAAAGCCTTCCTGAATAAAAAGGTTTTTAGGCCAGTATTAAAAGAGTTCAGTGTCTGAGTTGCCCTTAGGTGGTCAGGGACACTGTTCCAGAGGCGTGGCGCTGCTGAGCAAAAGGCTTGGTCGCCCTTGGTGCGGAGCTTGGTGTTGGGGACCCGGAGGAGCGAGCGGTTTGTAGATCTGAGGGTGCGGGTGGAGGTTTGGGGAGTGATGAGTTATTGTAGGTAGGGAGGTGCATGGCTATTTATGCATTTATGGGTGAGTAGTAGGACTTTGTAGTCAATTCGAAATGAGACAGGGAGCCAGTGTAGTGAGTGCAGAATGGGTGTTATGTGTTCATATTTCCGGACTCTCTTCAGGATCCTGGCAGAAATCCTATGATTTAGTCCCATATGGATTGAAGATTCTTCATATCTCTTGTGAAAACATAACTTTACTCAAGTGTACGAACTGTTTTGGTGCTTAACATTGGTTTACCAAAGGTCTTAGTTTAACAAAAGCAGTGAATATATGAATACAATGGTAGATACATCTAAATAAATGTCTAAAACCAAATTTATTATTATCATTTTTTGAGCAGAAGTGTTGTCTGTCACACCTTTCACCAAAATGATTTAAAATGGGAGTGAGAAATGACTTCATACTGGAGATATGCTTCATGTGTGCAAATGAAAAATGACCATTACAACATTTTTAGTTTTCAAATAAAAATATGTATTATACATTAAAAAATATATATTTACACAATATACATGTTCAGAAATAGAAAACAGACCCGGGCTGGTGATGATGACTGTGCTGGAGAGGATGGCGGTGGTGAATCCTCTCTGTAAAATAAATGACTAGTAGTCAGTACTATGTTCACGGGTGTACATGTGGAGCTGAGCTTTGGACCTGGTGTCCGAGCTGGCTGGAACCTGGAGACAGGGGGAGCAGTGTCCGGGTCTTTGTCAGTCTTCCATGACAGCGTAGGTGCAGGTGACTGTAGCGAAGCTGCATGTTGTTCACTGTAGCAGCTGTAAATCCTCTCTGTAAAATAAATTACTACTCGTCAGTACTGAGTTCACTGAAAGAAAGTTGGCAGTGATATTTACGATAGTTAGGATGGTTACAATTACGCAACGTGCCGTCTTACGGAAATGTAACGAAGATGCAGCACGGACTATGCTCACGGTATGAGCTAGATGTGCTATCTGTCATCAAATACAGAAAGTTAAATTGCATAATATCTCAACAACATTCATCTTCAATTTTGAACTTGATTAATTATTCTCTAATAATAAATACATTATCTCTCATTTCAAGTAAAAATAAAGGCTGCATTTAAGAATACAATTGATAACAGAACGCTTTTGACAAATGTTTAGTTTTAAGAAAAATGTATTGAACTGAATTGTCCTGCAGCTTTAAGTTTAGTAAATACACTTACCCATCTTCAAATGGATCCCTTCTGTTGGCATATTCCTCTTCGTCGCAGGAATCAAATCCATCAGTCTCTGAACCTCCTCGGTCATCCTCATCGCTACTCGCCAAAATCGGCGCAACTGCTTCCTTCGAAGTAAAGTGCGCCCTCGCCATGTTCTCTCGCTTCTTTAGGACTGAAAACTGCAGCATGTTTATAAAGCTCAGGTGTGTAGGTCCTTTTGTGATTTCTTGTGACATCCCTGCTCCTATCTCTCTCTGTGAATCGCCTTCAAGCTCACGGGAGGAAGGCAGCGGAAGCGGAAAGCCTACTGATTTCTCCATAGTTTGAAACGTATTCCTGTGCCGTATTATCGCGGAGATATGAATATTTACAAAACGTAAATATCATAAAGCGCGGTTCCGTGTTGCGAGTTCTGGAAGTGTTAAAGCATGTAACTGGTCGTTGTGTTTCCTGGACCGATAAGCAAGTGGCGTAAAGGCCAGATTAAAGGGTCAAATTTTCAGAAAACACATTTAAATGAACAGAAACCAAAGATATTTTTAGACTTCAAAAACATAAAAAATATTTACTTTAAGAACTAACAGAGGACATTTTCTACAGTTTCATTAAGAAACAGGTCTTTGTGACTGTCTTTGTGACTGAAGATTACATTTAGTTCAAGAAAATAAGAACAAAAGGTAATTTTACCTGATGTAAATAATTTTTGTTCGTAATTTAGATTAAATTATTACATTAATATATACTATCTATAATAGTAACAGAGAGTCAGTGAACTGACCTCAGAGTCTCCAGTCTACAGTGAGGACTCTCTAGTCCAGCAGACAGCAGTTTCACTCCTGAATCCTGCAGGGGGTTGTCTGTCAGATCCAGTTCTCTCAATCTGGAGGGGTTGGATTTCAAAGCTGAGGCCAGATAGGAACAGCTGATATCCGACAACCAGCATCTCTTCAACCTGAATAAAGAATAAAATATGAAGATTAGAATCCATTTATAATCAATCAAATGTGTTGAGGTTTACATGTGTAGCTCAACATGATGATGTCCTCATCAATGAGCTTTTCTCTTTGTTATTGTGTTCTTGTGGCTCATCATCATGTCAGCCTTCTACAGACATCATCCACATGTCAGCACAACATTCATACACCTAATGGTGTCCACACAGATGAGGACCATGCTGCTGGTCATCATGTGTCATGTTATTTTCATAAATCTATGTGCAATATAACTTCCTACTACTTTTTCATTATCATTGATAATATTGCTTTCATCCTTGTACTTTATCTTTATTGTTGTATTTTACTTCATTTTCAGTCAGTATTATTTCTTTCACTTAATAATTGTTATTCTATTGTTTACGTATGTTTATATTTTATTATATTGTTGAAACTCTGGCACTGATCTGCTGCTGATGTAATCCTTTTAACTTCACTGCTGTGGACAAATAAAGTATTATCTAATATAATCGGATGAAGATCACCACGGTTTATAACTTCACCTTCATTGAGTCTTTTCTACCTGCTGTCATCAGATCTTCCTCCTCCTTCATCTCCCTCACGCACTCTGCAGCCTCATCAGGACTGACATCACCATCACTGACTGATGGACCACCATGTGAGTCTGGAAGCTACAAACTCTCCTGTCAATCACTTAATGTATCTACATTCTATTCTTCTAACAAATATTCTGCTTTTGTTTTCAGGGACATCCTGAAACCTTCCAGTCAGTGAACTCACCTCAGAACCTCCAGCCGACAGTGAGGACTCTCCAGTCCAGGAGACAGGCGCTTCACTTCTAAATCATGCAGGATGATGTAACTCAGGTCCAGTTCTCTTAGATGGGAGGGGTTGGACTTCAGAGCCGAGGCCACAACTTCAGAGAGAGTCGTTGAGAGTCCACAGTAAGAAAGTCTGTCAAGATAAAAAATATTCTAAAATATTAACAAAGAGGATACTAAATATGTACTTCTGCTTCCTGTTTTGATGAACATTTGCTCTTCACGTCAGTGGTTCAGCTGATCTGATCTCACTGTGTTTCACATGAAACAAGAACTCTCCTTCCTGCAGACTGTTAATCTGTTAAGACACAGCTCACCCAAACCTTCCTCTCTATCCAGTTCCTTCAAGAATCAACTCATTCATTGACGTATCAAACTGAAGATCAACCAAATACCTAGAAACATCGTGAAACTGTGATACTGTTGTGTAATGAGGGGAACTCTGATACTATCTCACACCTCTACCTCCAGCAGGAAAGAAGGAAGTGAGGCCCTGAAGCTCAGCCATGAAGTCTTCTGTGGTTTATTGATGATGATGATCTCTCATTTATCAATATGTAATCCTATGTGCTTCTATACTCATTGAATGTAAAGGAAGTACAAATAAACTCTTGGTTTAATGTACTCGGCCGGATCAGAGTCCGAATAAGGACCAGATGATGCAACAATGGAAACAGTTTAAGAGACTTCCTGACTGTTGTTCCACTCAGGAAGACCAGACAGGAACCTTCAGGGAACTCAGAATCAGCTGTTAACGTCAACTAGTCTGTCATGAGTTGTAAGACGACGTAAAAAGCTTCATCAGTGATGGCGATGTTTAGTTGTCTATAAAATGTGGACCAGGAGGTCACAGACGCTCCCAGTCAAAAGTAGAAACCAAGAGTAACAACAAAGATTCAGGGCTTCTCGGGCCTGAAGGCTTTTTGATCTTTGGAGGTTTTTGACATTTCTTCTTTTCTTTTGACGTCCTCGAGAAGATGTATTCACTTTTTCATGAACTTTATTTTATTATAAAAAAGGATGACATCAAGTCTGTCTCCCCAAAGTTAGCATGAGGCCTTCATGATGAATAACACATCTTTACTACTCAGTAAACAACTGATTAGCTTCCTGCTGCCTTCAGGTTCACCACCATTGATGGGAAAATTCAGTGAAACAAACCGCTGGATGATATTAGACCTGAATGTGATTAAAGATTAATATAGTTAAATATTAATATATTTAATATTATGATATTAATATAGTTAGTTTTGTAACTGGTCTGTACATTTGTTTAAAAAACGAATGTACAGACCAGTTACTAAACTACCTCCACTCAAAGTATTTCCTCTGTGTTGCAGTACTACCTGCTCAAACTAAATCCTCGCTCTACTTCCTAACGTGGTGCTGACGTCCAAACAGGAGACTAATATTACTTTTTGGAAATGACCTCCATGAAGTGAAGTCACCACAATAACCCGACCTGGGCGTTTTTTTCTGGGCTAGATTTAGTGATTTGAGGGTGAATGGATGATGAATGGATGCATGTATGGAGAAATAGAGAAATAATTCTATGAATATAAAATATAACAATAATTAAAAATAAAGACAATAACTATTCATTAATTTGACAGTCAAATAACTGAAACATCAACATGTTTTCAATCGCAGCTTTTGAAACAACAAAAACAAGGGCAACAGGGACCGCTACAGGAAACCATTCCTGCCTACGGCAATACGACTTTACAACAAGTCACCGCTTGCTAGATCCTCTGTGGATTAATTATCACTGTACACGTGTATGCTTATTACACTTCACATACATACTTTGCATTTTGCACTATCTATTGTTACATTTAATTTGCTTAATTAATGAATACACTCTGCAGCTGTACATATATTTCATTCCAGTTATTTTGTATTCTATTTTATAGTGTATATTTATATATATTTATATTTTACTTTATTTTATTTTATTTTGTATATATCTTTCATCCCTGTTGCTTCTTTATATATTTTATCTTGTGTGTTTATTTGTATCTTCAAGTTGTAAGGCGCTACTACGACAACAAATTTCCCCTTGGGGATTAATGAAGTATCTATCTATCTATCTATCTATCTATCTATCTATCTATCTATCTATCTATCTATCTATCTATCTATCTATCTATCTATCTAACATGTGCGACTAAATACAACTGACTTATAACTTTGTATTCAATAGCTTCAACACTTTTTAAAGAATAATGTGAATCTTATAGTTTCTATATTTGAAGAACTAAACTACTGATCTACAAAGATTCATGATGTTAATCACATCTGGACTCACCGAGCCTTTCTGCAGTTCCTCACAGCTGGAATCAGTCTCTGTCGTCCCTCCACTGATGTGTTGTACTTGTACAGGTCCAACTCATCCAGAACCTCCTCTGACGTCTGCAGCATGTAGCACAGAGCTGAGCACTGGATCTCTGAGAGTCTCTCTGATCGGTTCTCTGACTTCATGAACTTCTGGATCTCCTGATGTACTGAGAGCGTGTTCATCTCCACGAGACAGTGGAAGATGTTGATGCTTCTGTCAGGAGATATTCTATTACTGTGAATCTTCTTCAGGTGGTTGGTGGCTCTCTGGATGGATTCTGCACGGTTGTCTGTCTGAGCCAGCAGGCCTCCTAAGAGTCTCTGGTTGGACTCCAGAGAGAGGCCATGAAGGAAGCGGACAAACAGGTCCAGGTGGCCATTTTTACTTTTAAGGGATTTCTCCATGGAACTCCTCAGGAAGTCCTCCAGGGATAAATACTTGTCGTCGTCTTTTCCCATGAAATCCTCCAGTACCTTTGTCTTCCTGTGTGTGAAACAGTGGAACATGTAGACGGCAGCCAGGAACTCTTGAACACTCAGATGAACAAAGCAGTAGACTGTTTTCCGGAAGATCACACTCTCTCTTCTGAAGATCTCTGTACAGACTCCTGAGAACACCGAGGCCTCCGTGACATCAAGACCACACTGCTCCAGGTCTTCTTGGTAGAACATGATGTTTCCTTTCTCTAGATGTTCAAACGCCAGCCTCCCCAGCTTCAGAAGAACTTCCCCGTCAGCCTCCATCAGCTCCTGAGGACTCGTCTCATGTCCCTTATGGTACTTCTGCTTTTTCCTCTTGGTCTGGACCAGCAGAAAGTGTGAGTACATGTCAGTCAGGGTCTTGGGCAGCTCTCCTCTCTGGTCTGTGGTCCACATGTGGTCCAGAACTGTAGCAGTGATCCAGCAGAAGACTGGGATTAGACACATGATGTGGAGGCTCCTGGAGGTCTTGATGTGTGAGATGATTCTGCTGGACTGCTCTTCATCACTGAACCTCCTCCTGAAGTACTCGTCCTTCTGGGGGTCGGTGAAGCCTCGTACTTCTGTCAGCCTGTCAACACATGTAGGAGGGATCTGATTGGCTGCTGCAGGTCTGGAAGTTATCCAGACGAGAGCCGAGGGAAGCAGGTTCCCCTCGATGAGGTTCGTCAGCAGCACGTTGACCGATGCCTTCTGTGTGACATCACGCACAACGTCATTGTTGATGAAGTCCAAAGCAAGTCTGCTTTCATCCAGACCATCAAAGATGAACAGAAGCTTCCAGACAGAGAGTTCCTCTGCTGGGACCTTCTGTAATGTTGGATGGAACACATGGAGCAGCTTGAGAAGACTGAACCGCTCATCTTTGATCAAGTTCAGCTCCCTGAACGAAAGCACAACCACCAGGCTGAGATCTTGGTTTTCCAAACCCTCGGCCCAGTCCAAAGTGAACTTCTGCACTGAGAAGGTTTTTCCAACGCCAGCGACGCCGTTTGTCAGAACGACTTTGATGCGTCTTCGCTGGTCAGCTGAGGCTTTAAAGATGTCGTGGTACTTGATGGGAGTGTCATGGAGGGTCTTCTTCTTGGAAGCTGACTCGAGCTGCCTCACCTCATGTTGGGTATTAACCTCTTCACTCTGTCCCTCTGTGATGTAGAGCTCAGTGTAGATGCTGTTGAGGAGGGTTCCACTTCCTGTTTCACCACTTCCTTCAGTCACACATTCACATCTCTTCTTCAGACTGATCTTGTGTTCATCTAAAACCTCCTGTAGACCACGATCTGCTGAACCAGAGGAACAAGAGAGAAGTAAAGGTTAGAAAAGTCGTAACACTTCCTGAAGTCAGAAATAACTTCAAATAGATTTTTACATTTATTGTTCATAGTCTGTATGACTAAAGGGAAGAAAACAAGGAGTTTGAGCACAATGTTCTTTCTCTCTGACTGTGTGTTCATGTTTGATTGACATCAGGTCAATCAATGCTCGCCTGCAGCTCTTCATCAGCTCACTGTGGCTGTTTCCTGTTTGTTTTTTTAAAGATCCATTTTCAGATGTTTCATGTCTGGTTTTACTTCCTGCCTTTGTGATCGTCTTCACTGTCTGGATTTGTTCCACCTGTGTCAGTCTCACCTGTTTCATGAGTTTAAGCTGCTTAAAAGGGAATTCAGAGCATTTCTGTTGACTCCCCACAGCTCTCAACATGGCGACAGCTGAGCCGGCGGCTCGCAGCTAACGATGCTGATGGGGCGAAAAGTTTGATCTACCTGCAACTGTCTCCATTGTAGTGAACGACAATGGACGTAGGCGACTGTGAAAAGTCTATTTATGACCTACATGGATCAAAGATTTGTGGCTGTGTTTCAGCTGTTAAAAATACTTTTTTTCATATTTTTATTAAAAACAGTCTAGGAGCATATTTTAACAGAGCAGAGTGGAGCTGCTTCTTAAACACGAGGCGGCTCCTCTGGTGGAATAACAACCTTTAATCCACCTGCAGCTGTCTCCAGTGAAGTGAAAGGAAAGATGATAAAACCTGAAATGGCATCATCAAAACTATGACAAAACCTTAACTAATAAACTTCTTCCAGAAAGGGCTCTCATTCATGACCCCTAGGTCACTAAGGAATCTCATTTCACCACGTGTCTGGGCAGACAATAGACCAGACTAACCAACGGGTGGAAATCTTGACACTCAAACCGATTTAAGGCGGAGCCTACCGGGTTTTATATCCCCAACTTTCCTGTTTGACGAACATCTACATTCCTGAGGAGAAAGGAACAAAAAGGAATTCAAGGGGCCTCTATACTATCATGTATCGATTGCATAGGATGGGTCGCTATCCAACAAATGGGGCACGCTCACGTGCACTAAAAGGCACTAACATGAACGCTAACATGCACTAAAAGCCACACGGTCGGCCGTCCATGTGAACAAAGAGAGGAGGAGCTCTGATGACAAGACTTCATTCTCTGCTCATGGACTTTACTCCTCTATATCATTACAGAGATGAGAGTTGTTGATGAGATTTACATTAATACATAATAATTCATATTTAATCTCAATGTTAACAGCTCCTTAAACTTGATCTCTTTATTCTTGAAGACCCTGAGAATGTAGATATACTAACAATGTGTATTAAATGTGTTTATTTGTGCAGGTTTAGCATGAATCAATGAGTCCTTTGGCCTTTGTGTGTTTCCATTATTGTGTCCCTGTATTAAAACAACAAGTCTTGTTTCAGGACATGAAAACATCAGCAGAGAAATGGACATGCTCGTCTGGTCTTACTTTGTACAGTACTGGTCTCACTGGCTGTCTGTAGTCCAGCTCCGGTTCTGGTTCTGGTTCTGGTTCTGGTTCTGGACATCAGCTCCTCCCCAGGAACATGACTCCTCTTCTCTCTGTGGAGACATTTATTCATTACTAAATGAAAGATAGATGATTGTGTCCTCTACTGTGTCTCAGTGTCTTTGAGCAGCTTAGCTTGAGTTAGTAATGTTAGAACTGAGGTGAGAAGAGGTGGAAATGTTGTGGTGGACCAACAGTCTGACACTCAGCAAGTAACAGTGGAGTCTCAGGTTCAAGTCTACTGTCAACTATCAAATGAAGCATTCATTTCAACATGATGAAGACAGAAGTGGTCCAAATGTACAGTTGACCACTTCCTGTCCTTTTTCTGTCAGCAGATCACTTTGTCATCAGTTCTGTCCACATTGTTGTTCTGGACCTTTAGGATCAATATATGATGTGATTCCAGAAGCAGCTGGTAGGTCTGAACAGCTGATGGAGTCAATGGGAGGAAACCATTCACACATCTGAAGCACATTCTTCCTCATTTTGAACAGTGACTTCAGACTTTGAGCAGAAATATATGCATATGTTGTTGAAGTATAACTTGTGAAATGGAGGTTGTCAGGTGTTTTGTTCCAGAAATAAACTTCAGTAGTTTGTGCCTCTAGAACCAGATGGAGATCCATCTGAGTCTGAAACAGGATCTGCTCTCATAGTTCTGCATCAAGAAGATAAACCTTTGAGCAGAACATTTAGTCTTCATCCTACATCCTCTTCATCAGGTCAGGTGACAGTAAAACAGTCTCTTACTGTGTGTCTGAGGGTCCAGGTTCATTACTGAAGACTATAGGAAGACCTTTGGACTGATCGCTCTTCAGAGACAGACAGATGGATCCTGGAGACTCTGCTCTCTGTCTGGACTGAACTCTGCAAACATCAACAGGATTTGATTCAGAATTAATCTTTGATAACACCAAAGACATTAAAGTAGATCTGAATCCACAAACTACTGTTACTGCAGATATGGAGAAGGTTTTAAAGTGTGTATTAGTCCTCTTAGATTACATCACAGCTTTCACTGATACGAAGAGGAAGAACCTCAAACTCATCTCTACATCTACAGAAAACATTGTCAGAGGTCCAGGAACTGAGTCCTGAATGAGTTAGTAGAAGTTCTCTTACTTTGTGTCTGAGGGTCCAGGTTCATTACTAAAGACTATAGGAAGATTTTTGGACTGATCACTCTTCATCGACAGACAGCCGGAGACCAGAGACTCTGCTCCGTCCTCCTCTTCCTCACAACCACTCATCTTCTGATCTGAAGTCAGTCTGAGAGTTAAACAGGAACACTGACTGTGAGCTCACAACACAAGAATCTATCAAGACGGAGAGAACAGGAAGTAACACACACACACACATATGCACACACACACACACCACACACACCACACACACACTCCTGAGTCTGGACAGTAGCTGCTGGTAGCCAGCCTCAGGCAGACCAAATGGCCATCAGTCATGGTGGAACGGTGTTTGGACTTAAATATTTTTCATGTGGGAAAAGGCTGACTCACATAAATAAGTATAGCCAAATAATGCAGTCAAGAAGGCAGCACATTTCCTCCTGTTTGGGTATTTTTCCTCTGTGAGTAAGTTCCAAAATTGTCCATGAGCTCTGCACTTCAGCTGAATGTCAACATCCTCCACTCCAGACGAGTTCAGGTGATGCGAGTGAATCAACCTCAATGTCTTCCCGAAATGGGTAGCACATGAATGTAGCGACTGGCTTCAGTAAAGCAAAGTCTTGAAAGCGTTTGTCAAACTATGACAGACACGTGTCAAGCTGCTCTGTCAAGTTGCGCACATGCCTTCCGTTGCGTCTCCAGCTCTGACGCAAGGTTTTGGAAGTTCCCCAAATCATGGCGCTGCAGCTTTGAGGACGGATGTTGCTTTTTTCATTTGAAAGCATTAACTGAGCTGATCATATTGACCACGGTTTTGTCTTTTCCTTGCAGCTCTAAATTAAGCTCATTCAACATGTTGGTCAGATCGGTTAAAAATGCCAAGTCTAGCAGCCACTGATCGTCATTTAGTTGGTTGTATTCAGCATGTTTAACAACATGGAGAAACTCCTTAATCTCCGGACAGAGCTCTCGAAATCTTTGCAGGACTTTCCCCCTATAAGCCATCTCACATAAGTGTGTAGCAAGAAGTCAGAGTGGTCGCAGTCAGCCATCTCCAGATGCGCACGGAACAGCCGTCTTTGAAGAGCTCTCGCTCGAATAGAACAGACGATCTTCGTTGCCACATCCATGTCCATCTCTTTCATGTTTAGCATTTTAGCGCATTATGCTTGTTGGTGTATTATGCAGTGGTAATTAAGGAAGTCTGGGAAAACATCATCCACCCTGTACTTGGCAATGAATCCATTCAACCGGCCGATCATTGTGGGCACACCACCATCCGTGGTGATTGACAATAATTTGCACACTGGGAGCTGGGTTTTGTTGATAAAGTTTTTGAATGAGTGAAAAACGTCTAATTTTTTTTGAATGGCATGTGATTTACCCGCGCATGCGATCGACGTGTTGGGCACTCCTGCTCTAAACCCTTCACAGGCTTCTCAGGAATGTCACACGCACGTTCACATAATGTGCACACACACACACACACACACACACACACACACACACACACACACACACACACTCTCACCCTGCTTCAGCCTCCAGCTTCTCTCCTTCTGCTCCGTCGACTCTAAAATGGTGTCTGAACTGTAGCTACACATCAGGGTTCTTTTCCTGTTCTCATGTTACTGATCACATGGTCACTGTGGCTACGCCCCTCTCCATTTACAGGAAATCTGCTGACTAAAAGTAAGTGTGTGTGTGTGTGTGTGTGTGTGTGTGTGTGTGTGTGTGTGTGTGTGTGTGTGTGTGTGTGTGTGTGTGTGTGTGTGTGAGCTCACCCACATGCTCTTTATAATAAGATGTGTTCTCACCCAGGCCTACAGAGGACTGATGGAGAGGATCCTTACTGCAGCCATCACTGTCTGGTATGGGAACACCACACAGGCAGAGAGGAAGGCTCTGCAAAGAGTCATAAAGACTGCAGAGAGGATTACAGAGACAAAACTTCCCTCCATGGACTCTATGTATGTGCAGCGCTGTCGGAAAAGAGCAGAGGGAATCATCAGAGACTCACTCCACCAGCTCACTCTCTGCTCAGACACAAACACAGAAAACAAAACTGTGAATAGGAACAGCACTCAGGACTAACCTATTTATTTATTTATCACTGTAATAAAAAAACCTGTATCTAATAACCTCCTTGTATATACGACAAATGGCCAAATAAAAGCCTTGAACCTTGAGCGTCTCTCTGCTGCAACAGGTTGAATAAAATGTGTTTTGGTCAAAATGTTGCTGCATTATCTCTATGTTTAAATAAGTCAGTAGACTATTTTATCAGGTAAATGACAATAAGTCGGGCTTCACTGTGATGAAGTTACAGATACTGTACTTTACTGCTGCAGTGAGAATCCGCCTTGTTTTAAGTGTTTTCCTTTCTTTTCAAACTAAAACACACATAGGCAGACACACACTCCCTTCACCAGGTGATTGGTTGTTGCTTTTAGGTAGTCTGCTTGTAATTGTATAATATATGTGTAATGCCCCCATTGCCTATCCAAACACTGAGGTCACTACGTGGTTGCTCTTTTGCAAACTTTTCTGGTGTGTGTAATTGATGACCAATGTCTAGGTGTAAACGTAAAGGTAGTTTATTAATTGTTGCATATTTCTTGACACAAAACAAAAAGATAACCAACCTATTTGCGTATAATCAAACCATAAAATAAATCAAAACATTTTCCTATCTACGTTGCCACATTGACATCTGGCCCCTATTCTCCGTACCTGGCTTACTGAGTTAGCCGGATAATATGGAGGATAAGATGACGCAAGTCAGGCTTTTCAGTTCCACGAAGCACGTTTGGAAAAATCACAATAGCAACACATCCAAATGCTTGAACCTGCTCCAGCGCAGGCTAACTGAAATTCACTGGATAAGTTGGCCACTCCCACCGGACAAAAAAGGCAGCTCCCTTCCTCATTGATGAAGGAGTTTTATAGGGAGAGAGTTCTTCGAGATCGCCAAGATCCGTTCTCACATCATGATGACTTCATACGAGCGCTATCGATTCTGCCGACAAGGAATCATTTATTTACGAGACCTTCTCGAGCCGTACATTGAACCGAGTATCAACCGTCTCACATACTTTATGCATAGACTATCACCCGCTTATGGATGTGTTGAAAGCACTCATAATTATATGACAGTGTTATTAGTACAGCATACATAGCATTATTTTAGAAAATGATCAAGTTGGACTCATGATAAGAATACAGAGAATAACACACAATTTCTTTTCACTGCTTCAATTGATTACATTTCTGATTATGAATAATACATACATATCGATCTGCCCATACACATATTCAAACTCCTAGTTATATGGTAATCTACACATACATGTATATACACATATATAGTACATGATACATATGCGCATACAGTACATATAGCCTCATAAGTATCTATTAATTTGTATACTACTGCCAGCAGTTACATTTAAATAAATGTAATCTGATTGATTGGGGTGATGACGCACTTACAATTAGCCGATACATTCTCTCAACACTGACACATTTAACTTGACTGTCGTCTGGTTCAAATTAACGAGACTGTTTGAGCGCGGATCAGCCTTTGAGAAACCGAGATAGCCTGACGTCAATCATCGGGGTAATTTAAGCTGGATAATAGGACATTTGATCGACTTAGTTGAACCACGTACGAGGAACGAGGCCCTGGCCCTAGTGCCCCTGCTGATTATATTGGCCGTGTTTCACTTGAACTCGGCCTTACACCCCCAAGTGGTGGGAGTTCCAACATAAAAAAACACCTACACATGGCTCATACAATATGTTTTTTGATTTATATTTTTTATTAGTATTGTTGAGATAAATAAGTTATAGTTTTAAGGAAGAGTTTTCTGTGCTTATTTTGTGCATGTGTTGTGATGCTAGCTGGTTGTTATCATAGAATAGTACTTTGACTATTGACTTTCTGAGTGAACACCAATTTTGAGACTTTATCCACAGATTGGTTATTGGTCCCTGATCCCAGGGTAGTGATCTGTGTAGCGGACGCCAACCGAGAGTTCATTCAACTGAAAAGTCTATGACACAATCTGAAAAAACTTTCAGAGCACTAAATGCTCAGAATAGATAAGACACATCAACTGTTTGGGGCACACGCCGGTGGGTCTCCTTTACAAATAGAGAATAAAGAAACATACAAATGAGGAAGTTCTTTCAGTTCTCGTGTTGCCTTTATTAAAGTCCTCTCAGTTCAAAATATTTATATTATAAATCTTTTTTTTTTTTTTACATTTTCAGAGCTCTGAGCAAACAAACCAAAAAACATTTGTTCCCCTTCTCCTTTAAGTTTCTATTTAAAAAAAGAGAAGTTTAGGTCTAAATCTAATATTTCATTTTTTTGTTGCTGGCAAATTGTTTTGTCAGAAGGTAAAGTTCACCTTGATGGTATTGTGAGAAAGTTTAATGTACAAGAGCACTGCCACCTGTGTGTCCTTTTATATGCCACCACATTTTAATAAACAGTCATGAATATAGAAATGATTAAAATGGTCAGTGTGGGGGAGGGTACACACACACACAGGTTGTAAATTAGCTCCCAACAGAGCTATACACAGAATATACAAGCATTTACAAGTGCATGCCATTATCATATGCAATCAGATCAGATCAGTCAAAAGATCAACTTATCACCAGATAAACCAACTACAGTCTAATGTCTCACTCATGTATCATCACCTGTGTAAAAAGGAAATAAAAGCAGTTGCATGCTACGTTACAAATGTTACATAATCAGTGTCAATGATGCAAACTCATGAAGGGAGATGGATCCCAGCACCTGCCTTCTCACAAAATAATTAAAAAGAACCGATAAGAGTATTGATAAGAATACTAGTATCCATAAACACCTACATTCAGTTTAAACTATTTTGTGTTCGTATAGGCCTTGTGGTCGAGGTGGTGTAGAATTATAATAGTTTATTATGACTTGCACTTATATATAAATAATGTCTACGTGTAAATTACAATACATAGGAGGGATATGATAATTAATAATGGATATTATGAAGAATGTGTATTGGCAACATAGTAGAAAGTCACTGTTAGTATTTGATCACGGTGAAATGGTTCAGGTATGAATGGAATATATTTCAAATGGAGGGCATAGACAAAATGGGGAATTCACATCTAACTTGTTCCTTTAAGGGGGACTATTTTGTTAGCTACACAAGAGGGCGGAGGGAGGACTTCAAACACCGAAAGTAGGGAAGCTACTAGAGTGTCGGACAGTTTTTTACCAAGCCAGAGGAGGACTCCGCCCCTGTGAAACTTTTAGCCCATTGCATGTTGTGAAATTAACCAATGGGAGGCAAATAGGCACAGTGACTGCAAAACTTGTTGTTTGCACACCAACACGCGAGGGAGCTCTCTTCCAACAAGAGGCCAGAGTAAAGTCAGTGGATGTGACACAAAGACTGAAACTGAATCCTTTCTTCTGTGTGGATTGCCACATGTTGCGTCATAGTTGCTCTTTCTGGAAACGTCTTACTACAAAATGGCAAACTAAATGTGTCCTCCCCAATGTGACAGATTTACCTTTCGTATAAAACCGTTAACATGGACAGAACTAAAGGGGGCTTTCTTCTGTGTGAGTTGTCATGTGTACCTTTAGATCTGTCTTGCGAACAAATCTTTTATCGCAAATTGAGCAACATAAAGGTTTCTCTCCCGTGTGGATTGTCATGTGTGACTGTAAACCTTTACTATGTGTAAAAGATGTCTTACAAACTGAGCAGGGGTAAGGCTTTTCTCCTGTGTGGGTTCTCATGTGCTTCTTCAGATCTCCACCGTCAATGAAACCTTTCTCACATACGGAACAACTGAAAGGTTTCTCTCCTGTGTGGATTTTTACGTGTCTCTTCAGATGTCCATTTTCAATGAAACTTTTACCACACATTGAGCAACTGAAAGGTTTCTCTCCTGTGTGAGTTATCATGTGTCTTTTCAGAGCTCTACTCATGCCAAATGTTTTCCCACAATCAGAGCAGCTAAATGGTTTTTCTCCTACGTGAGTTATCTTGTGTCTATTTAGTTCTTGACTCTCATTGAAACTTTCACCGCACACTGAGCAGCTGACAGGTTTTACTCCTGTGTGAGTTCTTATGTGTCTCTTCAGCTCCCGACTTACGATGAAACCTTTACCGCACTCTGAGCAGATGAAAGGTTTCTCTCCTGTATGAGTTACCATGTGTCTTTTCAGCTCTCCACTAATCATGCAAGCTTTACCGCACACTGAGCAGCTGAAAGGTTTCTCTCCGGTGTGAATTCTCATGTGTCTCTTCAGATCTCCACTACTACAGAAACCTTTACCGCACACTGAGCAGCTGAAAGGTTTCTCTCCTGTATGAGTTCTTATATGTCTCTTCAGATCCCCACTTTCAATGAAACCTCTACCGCACACTGAACAACTGAAAGGTTTCTCTCCGGTGTGAGTTCTCATGTGTCTTTGTAAATGCCTACTCTGTGTATAAGACTTCTCACAAACTGAGCAGCTGAAGGGTTTTTCTCCTGTATGACATTTGATGTGACTCTTCAGATTCCCCTTGAAGCCAAACGCTTTCCCACACACAGAGCAGCTAAATGGTTTCTCACTTGTACTACATCTTGAATCACTGACAAGGACTTCATCATTTTTTAAAGAGCTTAAACCTGATGGAGGTTCTTTGGTCTCATTCCAATCATCACTGTGTTCAGTCTCCGGTTCAGAAGAGTCTCCAGTCTTGTCGTAAGTATGTGGGTGTAAATGTGTGTCTGGAAATGAGTTCCTGTCTGGTTCTAGTCCTCCACAAGCATCTGTTTCCATCTGTTCTGTCTGTTTAGTTTGTCTTTGATGAAGCTGTGAGAACTGAGCTTCCACTTCCACTTCCTCATCTTCTTCTTCTTCTTCTTCTTCTTCTTCTTCACTCTTCACAGTGACAGGAGTGAATTGGAACTTGATACCAGCCTCCTCCAGCCCTTGAAGCTGCTCTCCCTCCTGACTGGTCCAGAGTTCCTCCTGTTCCTCTTTAATGTGTGGGGGCTCTGGGTCCTCCTGCTCCTCTTTAATGTGTGGGGGCTTTGGGTCCTCCTGGTCCAGACTAGAGCTACACTCCTGCTGCTCAGGGGGAACCTGCTGGACATCTGCAGGAAAACAGAAAACAAACAGACGTTAGAGATTTATTTTTCTATTATAGCTAATTGACTAAAATAATCATTATCGTCATGAACTTTATCCACTGAGCTGGTTCATTATTTTGTCTTGACATGGGAATTACGGTATGGATGGTTATCTCAAAGATGTTAGAGTGTGACCCCTGAATGCCTCCTAGACTTCTCTTTTAGAAGTTTTCCAAGCGGGAAAAAAAAGGTTGGGATCCAGGTGGGACCGGTGGGATCTTCTGCTGTTGTAGCCCATCCGCCTCAAGGTTATGCGTGTTGTGGCTTCACAAATGCTTTGCTGCATACCTCGGTTGTAACGAGTGGTTATTTCAGTCAAAGTTGCTCTTCTATCAGCTTGAATCAGTCGGCCCATTCTCCTCCGACCTCTAGCATCAACAAGGCATTTTCGCCCACAGGACTGCCGCATACTGGATGTTTTTCCCTTTTCACACCATTCTTTGTAAATCCTAGAAATGGTTGGGCGTGAAAATCCCAGTAACTGAGCAGATTGTGAAACACTCAGACCGGCCCGTCTGGCACCAACAACCATGCCACGCTGAAAATTGCTTAAATCATCTTTCTTTCCCATTCTGACATTCAGTTTAGAGTTCAGGAGATTGTCTTGACCAGGACCACACCCCTAAATGCATTGAAGCAACTGCCATGTGATTGGTTGATTAGATAATTGCATTAATGAGAAATGGCACAAACGGCTTGTCATTTCTGTCTCTACATGGGCGCATGTTTACAACTCTTCTCTGCTCTCGGTATCGCGCACTGAGCACTCTCCCACCAGCGGACAGAGAGTCGAAAAAGATGTCGCGTGAAAAGCACAGCGTTTTTGAAACGCTCCCAGGTCTAAGTCTGCTACACTCGCACTCCTGCGAGTAGAACCCCGAGTAGCTCTCCTGCTCCGGGTTCAATACAGAAACAAGCCAAAGTGCTTGTGTCTTGTACCCAACAATGAGCCTGCTGGCTACACTTGCGCATGTGTGAATCGCCAAATCTTGGCATTTCGCCAGAAGCCATATTTGTAGGAGGAAAGCAACTCATAGCAGCCACTAATACTGATAACGTGATGCTCACATATCTGCACTAATTCAAATAGCTTATTGTGTTCCACAAAAATAACTAAATATTAGTTATTTTTTTTATTGTTCTATCAAAGTGATTGATGGAGCAATCTTGCTTACTTTAAAGTGATTGCAATTTTCTTTATTCGATTATTTATAAAATACAAAGATGGAGGAGTCAAACATTTTGTAACACCATGGTCCATGCTGAATTTTTTATTGCCAATGCTCCTAAAGCTGTAAATCTAGGGGAAACACTGGACAGAGAAGTCTTCAGTCATCTTTTGGAATTATTGAGAACAGTATGTTTATAGCACCTCAAATATGCCAAAATAAGCTTTTCGAACATATAAAAGTAGAACTTTTATTTTTTATAAACTCTTACTTGGTACAGTCAAAATGTTTGAATTTTAGTATAGGTGGAGTCAGATACATCCTGAACATGTGTGAATTAGTCATTGCTTGGAATTATTGCGAAAATCATCTTTATACCACCTAAAAATGTTAGAATTGATCTATTTGAAAAGTAAAACATCTGTTCAGTTTTTACTTACTACTTCTATCTGAATTGGTAACGTGAAGGTATTTTATTTTTGCTTAGATGCGGTCAGAAATGTCCTGAACACATACATATCAGTCAGATTGAATTAAATTAATTATCTTTCATTAACCCTCAAATCAAAGAATACATACACAATTTACTTGTATTTTCTCTTTAACTCACTAATTGAAGGTCACATATTTTGTACTTAATGTGAATATAATTAATTGAATCTCATTTCCATCAGGCAAGTATGCGATTTGTCGACATCTTATTTTGAAAACCGGATGTTGTGTCACATGGATCATTCCGCTAACTTCTCAGAAACCCACAGCTCGCTCCCGATGTGGGTCGTTTGAATGTTTACCGTGAATGTCAGTATCGAGGTGCACAACAACAACAGTGTCTGCTGAGTTGACCGCAGTAGAGAGAACCAACCTGCTCTTTGTATCCGGATATGGGAGTTTATGTCGGCGCCCAGTAGCTTCCGTTGTCGCTCGTTCTCCTCTTTAGAAGCAGAAAGTTCCTCCTCGTACTCTGCTATCGTTCTTTCAAACAGCCCAAATATCTCTTGCGCAGCCGCAGTTAGTCGCTGGTTGACTACAGATCTCAGCATTTGGACTTTAGACATATTCACCGGTCTGTTTGTAGCATGCTAAGCTAACTTCAGTATCTCTGTAGGCTACCGGGAGATGAGTCAGAGGAACAACATCCGGGAACAAAGGTGAACATCTAGAAGTCCATTCAGAAGGTTTATCCAGACATACAGAGACTCTGCTGGATCAGGACTGAAGGAGCAACCTGACTCTTTACCAACGCAACAAAGACACGCTGCTATTGCTACTGAAGGGAGCCGCCATGTTGCTAATGGAGGAGCATCCGGGTCAGCTGCAGCTTGCGGGGTCACCTTCAAAATAAAAGCCCGTAGACGCTTCAATGTGGATTTCTGAAGCTAAACGACAAACAGACTCACAACAAAATCCAGAGATTTCTTCTTCTTCTTCTTCTTCTTCTTCTTCTTCTATAAATTTGACTGGCGGATCGCAACCAATTTGCCTAGGTGCATACCGCCACCAACTGTACCGGAGTGTGTAGATTCAGGACTAACTGTTCTAACTAACAAAGAAACAAAACAAAATAAATAAATAAAAACAAAAAATAAATAAATAAGTAAATAAACCAAACCAGCAAAGCAAAGCAAATAGAAACAAAACAAACAAAACAACAACAAAGCACCTCAAAGCAACAAACCAAAACCCAAAATACTACCCATTAACAGCCAATCTACTTAATACCCAAACAAACCTATACCTAAATCCTGCGTCCTAGTCCTGTATCTTTGGCAAATCGCAACAAAGCCCTATAACCCTCATGACCCACCTGGTTCGCTGCCAGAACTCCCTCCAGACTCCACCTCCGTCCCAGCTGAGAAATTTTTGCCTTCAAAAGTTTCCTTTCATAGTTGTATTTACGGCACTTCATGATAATATGCTCCACATCCTCAGTCTCATTACAAAAAATACACTTATCTGTTCCCACTTTTGCCATTAAAAAAAAAACAGAGTTGCATTCAGTCCTGTGTGTCCCAATCTTAGCCTTGATATGATTACCTCCTCTCTCCGACACTTCCCTTTAAAAAAACTTAACATTAATGGATTTTTGTATGTTGTGATAGTGCCTTCCTTTGCAGTTGTTGTCCCACTCCCTCTGCCATAATTCCCTCACTGCCTCTCTAATAACAGCTTTTGCTTCCCCTTTTCTAAACGGAATAC
Organism: Taurulus bubalis; assembly: GCF_910589615.1. Lineage (NCBI taxonomy): Eukaryota > Metazoa > Chordata > Actinopteri > Perciformes > Cottidae > Taurulus > Taurulus bubalis. The sequence goes on from NC_136604.1 coordinate 22,110,993, forward strand.
TCAGGATTTCCTCCTTTTTAAGTTGAATTATAGCAGTAACTTCCGCCGTGAAGACAGACTGTCTGTCATTAATTATTTTACATATAGCCCTATTAAATTCAGTTATGAATACCCCTGCACCCACGTGACCATTCCCATTGTCTTTCGACCCATCGGTGTATATTTGCAGATAGTTATAATATGTGTTGTTCATGTATTCTTGTGTCTGCTGTCCAATGTCACAGTTTTTCTCCACCCATTTTTTCCTTTGTACTATGAGTGATAAGTCCACCTTGTTGGCTGGTAAAATCCACGGAGGAACATTTCCCCACATCACACTGGGACCATAGTCATACTTATTTAATCCGAATTCATTGGCTACTGAGTTAATGCTCCACCCAAACCCTTTCCCTTTATTGTGTGTGTATTCCCAACATTCCTGCAGCACATTGGCTGCAGGAAGTTCCTCTCCCGAACCCTTAAGCTTCACCCAATATGCCAACGCTAGCTTGGCCCGTCTTAATTTTAATGGCAGTTCGTCCGCGATGTTTGGTGTGGACTTAATTGCACCCGCGCATAATCTGAGAGCTCTGGACTGAATTCTATCTAATATTTCAAGTGTGCTTTTAGCAGCTGCTCCATACACCATGCACCCATAATCTATACTTGATCTTATAATGGCCCAATATATATCCAGTAGCGACTGTTTATCTGCACCTCATTCATGTCCAGAAACTGCTCTCATAACATTGATCACCTTTTTGCATTTAGTTTCAATGTGCTTAATATGAGTTCTCCACAAGCATTTCCCATCAAACCACAAGCCTAAGTATTTAAACTCTGCTACCCTCTCCATACTTTGTCCATATAATTTAAGATTCCAATTGACTACATTTCTTTTCCTGGTGAATAGCATGTAGCACGACTTATCCACTGACATTTTAAACCCCCAGTCGTACGACCACTTTTCAACCTTATCTATAGCTTTTTGCATGCTACTGCTCACATGCCTAATATTCTTTCCTCTTTTCCATACCGCCCCATCATCAGCATACAGCAGGGAGCCCATATCTCTTCCAATATCCAAAAATATGTCATTAATCATAATATTAAATAAAATAGGGCTAATGGCACTCCCTTGTGGGATCCCATTTACAATACTAAATTCATCTGACACAGCATCTCCAACTTTTACTCAGAGATTTATTCACACAATAAAACTATATTTATATTATAAACACACACACACACATATATATATATATATATATATATATATATATATATATATATATATATATATATATATATATATATATAATAAACAGAAAAAGAGAAGACGCTTCCTCTGCTCCTTCACGCTGAACTTCAAGAGAAATTTAACACATCATTTACAGCAAACACTTAATGAATCATAACTTTTAATAATACAATATTTAACTCAAAGTGTTTCCTTTGTGTAACTTGTGTAACTTTAATCTAATTTATAGAAGTAATATAACTAAATAGCTAAGTTATAATTAGTTATTTCATCCATCGTTCAGTCAGAGGAGGAGACTTTCATATAAAAAGATATTTAAAAATAAAATTAATTAGTTTTGTGCACAAATTAATTCTAATTGTTTAGTTGTCTTCTTCTATATTGTCTCTGGATGAGTGAATCTTGCGCCTCCTGTTGGCAGCTATAAACCATGACAGTCCTGCAGCCACAGATCTGTTAATCTAAACTAAACAAGTCTGTGCACCTATTTATAAATTATAATATATATATATATATATATATATATATATATATATATTATATACATAAATATACCAAATATATTCCATATTTATATACCAAATGTATTTTATATATATACATATATATAATACGACAAATCTAAGAACAAACACAATATTTTTTATAAATAAATATATATTTCAGCTTCAGTTTAAATTACAGTTGGAGAGGACAGCGGATTACAGATTATTTGTTTGTGTTTCCTTTGTCTGTGTTTTTTTTTATATATTGTGGATTTTTCTGATTATTCTATTTTTTCAATAGATTGTGGATTTTTCTTACTATTCTACTTCTTTAATATATTGTGCATTCTTCTCATTATTCTATTCTTACTGCATACCTCTAGGTACTGACGCAGGAGGGTTCTAATGCAGTAGAGTCTTCTGCATTAGAACCCTCCTGCGTCTCTAAACTGTCTCTGCTCAGTTTCGAACATGCTGAATTAAATACGTTCTCACACTAACAATGTCTCATATCGCTTTTTGTTGTTATGGTTTATATGCAGATTATAATCTGAAACACAACTCAGTGAGACCTGGAAGTGTTGACTTGATAGTGTTTTATTGTCATGTGACAAAATAGTTGATTTAAAAGATGATAATCTGAAACATGAGATTCAAGAGCTCGTCCAGTTAAACTCTTTCATTAAGGCTTCTGTAACTGAAGTCAAATGAAAGAGTGAGGGCTGAAGCTGCAGTTCAACACCAAAGATAATAGGCTCGTTCGAGATGAGCCAGTTCTGCGCAGAATCGATCGGCGTTGATCGGCGCGCAATGCATGCCGGTTAGATCTGTGTCTGACTTGCTCCCGACTTGCTTTGACGTCATGCACACGTGGTCAACGATACTCTCATGAGATCAAGTCGCCGTCGATTTCAGAGTCAGCCGCCGAGTTGCTTTCCAACGACTGCGTGGCCCAGTGCATGATGGGAAACGCCTGGCTGTCGCCACATCAGAGAGCTGATTGGCTCTTAGATCTGACAGCAAACACCACTGTTGTAGAAAATCCTTATTTTATGTGTAGTTGGAATACTTAACGCTGGATTATTGACTATCAGTCTCATGTTTGATCTAAAAACATTTATTGTGTGGTTGTTAATACAAAATCGTATTTATACAACACACATCAAAACTACTAGTAATGTATTTCACAGGCAGACATCAAAAGACCAAAGGATGCAGCTACATAGTCATTTCTACATAAATATATATTTATAAACACATATAATAAATCCAAACGTGATCTGTAAACTACAAGTAAACAAAAGTTCGGAACTAACAGGAAGTACTTTTTTCTGTGACTTCCTGTGTCTACTTTGAATACGTCATCACCACGCGCCTCGTGCCGCGCTCCACCAACGTCTTCCTGGATTCCTCGACCCGAGAGGACACATCCCTGCTGACCGGAGCAGAGCAGCGATGGACGAGCCGCTGGATGTCGGGTCGAACCCCGCAGGTTGGTGCTTTTTATTTCTCCTCTCGCTGGAAACACGTTCACGTTTCGGGGAGTTTTAGTTCCGGTCACGTGAGCTGGAGCTCCCGGTAGTCTGGTGGCGCAGCCAGCTCGCGTTACTGCGGTCAACTCAGACACGGACCTGTTAGTGATGGGCGGATGAAGCTTTGAGGTTTTCTCCCTCTTTGTACCGAAAAGGATTCGAAGCTTCGGGGCTTCACTTTGAAGAAGAACAGCGACATCTGGTGGCCGACTGGAGTTAAAGCAGCTTTTTAACAGCGTGACCGCCTCAATGGTTAAATCTCACATTTCTGCAGTAAAAGTAAATTAAAGCTTTGTGTTCATTCACGGATTTGATGTTATATTCAACAATTATCGATGTTGCTTCTGTCTTTTTTTTTTTACATTGCAATAAAACTAAATGCTGGTTAATAATATGAAACGATGTGTTCATGATGGGATTCGATCTTCTCCACACAGAAAGGAGAACTTTATTGCGCGTATACGTAACCCACTAGACTATAGTCATATATTTAAAATGTACATTTTTGTATATAATCAGGGCCCTAAAATGCTATGCCAACAGATTTATAAAGAGTATTTGTCCTCTACAGCTTGTATCAGTGAGGTAAGATGTCCTAGAAGTGGCAGTCCTTATGAACATGGGCATGGTGAATGTGGCAGTGTTTTGTGCAACACTGTATCTTTAACCCACATTGTTCCCACATCAAACCAATGAACCGCTTCCTAAAACACCGGTAATGTTCGAAGGTTTGGACGTCATCAGTCACGTGACAGTTGTCCTTAGTTTTTGAGAAGTTAGCGGAAAGATTCATGTGACCCAGCATCCGGTTTTCAAAATAAGATGTCAACAATCGTATTATTGCAGATATGGAAATCAGATAAAATGTTGAGTATAAAACATGTGACCTTCAACTAGTGAGGTAAAGAGAAAGCGTATTTATTCTTTGATTTGAGGGTTAATAGAAAGATAATTAATTTAATTATAACTGACTGACTGACAGAATTTAGACAGAACATTTCTGTCACTGAAAATAAAATAAAAATTGTAAATATTTTTTATGCTAAAATGTGTGGCGATATCCTACAAGCACCTTCCCCTAAAGTGTCTCTAATCGTAATTTGCAGAGCTAAACTATCAACGGATTAAAGAGAAAAGTAGAATTGAATTCTGCGTGGACGTATTCATTTGCTTTCACTGCCAGCGATGGCTGACCTGTATGCTATATATGTGGCGAGAAGTTACCAAACAACAAAACATGTAATGTTGAAAGACTCTTCCAGAACAAACACACATCATCTGCTGAAAAGTATCAAGCTGCAGAAGAGCGATTCCTCAACTGCTGCAGCAAACTGAGCAAAGTAAATATACTTTCAGGAAGTGGATCACGTCTCCAAACTCCACTACTGCTGCTGGTTCTGTGGCAGCTCATGAGACACTGAGGCGTCCGCTCGTAAAAACGGATCCGTCTTCTGTTGAGGTGCTCTAAAAGTCTGTAGTGAGGACGCTCGGTGTAAACGTAGCAAAATATATGGGTTTTAAAATGTAAATATCACGTCGGGGTCGAACCTGCTACCTTGCAGTTCTAGGACGAACCCTCTACCACATTAGCCACAAATATATAGATGGGACTCAAGTTCCGCATAGTTGTGTTTTTTTTAATTGACCTCAATGTAGGCCGACACATGACTTGTTTTTCTCCTCTTCATTCAGTAGACCACAAACACTTCACTTAATCACTTTGGACACTTTTTATGTTTTACACTTTACTCTCTGTGGACACTTTGACTGCACTCATGTGGTGCAATATAGATACATTTATATACTTTTTATTCCGTATGTATATTTAATTTAAAATTGCTACTGTATTCTTATCTACTGTTTTACTACTGTTTATTTTTATTTATATTTACTTTATATTACTTATAACAATGACCATAACTTACTAAATGAACATCATGCTGTATTGAAGAAGACTTGAAACTAGAGATTGAGACATAAACTCATGTTTACAATGTTTACTGAGGGAATACATCAAGAGAAGTAGAGTCATTTATATAGACTTCTGCACAACCAGAGAAGTAGCCCCCTGGTGGTCAGGAGAGAGAATGCAGTCAAGTGCCAAAACTCAACGTTTACTTTTAGTTCCTCACTGGACACAAACAGATGTTTGCTGAACGAAAGTCCTGTGATTGTTTACACAAGATAACACACAAACTGGGTTAATGCTATGTGCTTATCTTTCAGCTTTTACTTCAGACAGCCACAAATGGATTGTTATCAAAGAAGGGCAGCAGGACTGGATCTACAGTCTGGACCAGGAGGACCCAGAGCCCCTGCAGGAGGACCCAGAGCCCCCACACATTAAAGAGGACGAGGAGGACCCAGAGCCCCTGCAGGAGGACCCAGAGCCCCCACACATTAAAGAGGAACCGGAGGAACTCTGGACCAGTCAGGATGGAGAGCGGCTTCAAGGGCTGGAGGAGGCTGGTGTCAAGTTCTCATTCTTTCCTGTAAAGAGTGAAGATGATGAAGAGGAAGCTCAGTTCTCACAGCTTCATCAAAGACAAACTAAACAGATGGAAACAGAAGCTGATGAAGAGGATTGTGGAGGACTAGAACCAGAAATTCTGCAACTTTATACTTTATCTACACTACATCGCAGATGTGAATATTGTTACTTTTCATAGTTTTTCCTCCTCTTTCTGTGTTCTTGTAATTTAAAATCTTGACTTATTGATTTCCCTTCAGAGTTTCTTCAGCCTCTCCCTCTAAACCCTGTCCTCACGCTCCAATAGTCCCGGCTTGCACAGTTTGTGCTCAAACTGTAAACATGTACTCAGATTTAGTTTTGCTTGCACAGATCTTCTGCTCTCCAGCTTCAGGGTGTGTTTGCTTCACTGGAACGTCCCTGATGGGACGACTGGTTCATCCTCTTCTGCAGTCCAAGGCTTTATTAAATTGATTTCTTTAAAACAAAAGGACAATTAATGACAGCAGCAACATTTTTACTGAGGGCTCATGCTTCTTTCATTCACAACTAATTCAACGCTTTTCCAGTGATAAACCTCTTGAATAATATAGAGTTTAATATGAGATTTCTAAGACTTATTAATGTATTTTATTATTCTCCACAGACGTCCAGCAGCTGTTGTGGGTTAAAGAAAAGGTTATTAAAGAGGAACAGGAGGAACTCTTGACTAGTCAGGAGGGAGAGCAGCTTCAAGGGCTGGAGGAGGCTGGTATCAAGTTCCCATTCGCTCCTGTGACGAGTGACGATGAAGAGGAAGAAGCTCAGTTCTCACAGTCCTCACAAGCTGAGAACAGAGAGGCAGAACATTTGAAAACAGAATCTGATGGAGAAGAGTCCAGATCAGATCCAAATCGTCTCTTACAACCAGCTGCTGATGAGACTTCACAATACTCTGAATGTGAGACTGATGACGCTAACGATTGGGAGGAGACTCAGGACTGTAATACTGGAGGCTTTGGCAACAAGAGACATCTACGCTCTGAATCCAAAGCAGTAGTGAAACCATTTCAATGCTCAGTTTGTGGCAAAAGATTTGGAACGCGTCGAGCTCTGAAAACACACATGATTGTCCACACAGTAGAGATCCCTTTTTTTAGTTGTTCATTTTGTGGTAAAACATTTGCAAAAAAGGGACACCTTAAAAGACACAAAACAATAGTTCACTTTGGAACGAAACAATGTAGTTGTACAGTGTGTGGTAAAACATTTGCACGGAAAAAAAACCTGGAAGATCACATGATTTACCACCCAGGGGAGAAACCATTTAGGTGTTCAGTTTGTGGTGTAAAATTCACATTACGACAAAGTCTGAAACGACATTTAACTGTCCACACGGGGTAAAAAAACATTTAGTTTCGTTTGTGGTCAAATATTCACACAAAAGGGAACCCTGAAACGTCACATGAGTATCCACACAGGAGATGCATCATTCAGTTGTTAAGTAATCTGTTCTAATTGTTTTCATGGTGGCTCTCAAACGGTTGAAAAGGTCAGCCAATGTTTTCACCAAAATGACTTCAGTTCAATGTTCTTCCATATTTGCCCCAGTGTTTGTAGCTAAGCTGCAGCAGCCTGTTTTTCTTTTTAACCAGAGCAAGAGAGGCAGCGACTGGTCATGATTATATTTGTTGTTTTTGTTTGTTTGCCTGTTTTTGGATGAATAAATCATAAGAAACACAGAAGCGTTGCCTGCGTGTATCACATACTCATAGTGCGTCAGTGGCCCTTTTGATTCACGTTACATTTAGATTTTTATGACAAATATCCACCCGGATGTTATTTAGGATCACTTGTACACATTTAGAACCAAATACTTTTGAGAGAGACCAGACCCTCTGTCAGGTTTGAACACTGAAATAATTAAGTTTCTGTAAAACTGGGAAGAAACCATCCAGCTGCTTATGAGATTCAAACAACTTAAAAATAACGTATATATCTGATTCCAGAGACTCTTTGTACATGCCACAAGTACATGACTAGTCCATGACACGAGTACACATGACACGAGTACATGACACAAGTACATGACTGAAGGATTTGAATTTCTGTCACTTTTCAATTCAATGACACTAGTACATGACACAAGTACATGACACTAGACACAAGTCCATGACACGAGTACATGACTAGTCCATGACACAAGTCCATGACACGAGTACATGACTAGTCCATGACACGAGTACATGACACTAGACACAAGTCCATGACACGAGTACATGACACTAGACACAAGTCCATGACACGAGTACATGACACAAGTACATGACACTAGACACAAGTCCATGACACGAGTACATGACTAGTACATGACACAAGTACATGACACTAGACACAAGTCCATGACACGAGTACATGACTAGTCCATGACACAAGTACATGACACTAGACACAAGTCCATGACACGAGTACATGACACAAGTACATGACACTAGACACAAGTCCATGACACGAGTACATGACTAGTACATGACACAAGTACATGACACTAGACACAAGTCCATGACACTAGTACATGACACAAGTACATGACACTAGACACAAGTCCATGACACGAGTACATGACTAGTACATGACACAAGTACATGACACTAGACACAAGTCCATGACACTAGTACATGACACAAGTACATGACACTAGACACAAGTCCATGACACGAGTACATGACACAAGTACATGACACTAGACACAAGTCCATGACACGAGTACATGACACAAGTACATGACACTAGACACAAGTCCATGACACGAGTACATGACACAAGTACATGACACAAGTCCATGACACGAGTACATGACACAAGTCCATGACACTAGACACAAGTCCATGACACGAGTACATGACACAAGTACATGACACAAGTCCATGACACTAGACACAAGTCCATGACACGAGTACATGACACAAGTACATGACACAAGTCCATGACACTAGACACAAGTCCATGACACGAGTACATGACACAAGTACATGACACAAGTCCATGACACTAGACACAAGTCCATGACACGAGTACATGACACAAGTACATGACACTAGACACAAGTCCATGACACGAGTACATGACACAAGTACATGACACAAGTCCATGACACTAGTACATGACACTAGACACAAGTCCATGACACTAGTACATGACACAAGTACATGACACAAGTACATGACACAAGTCCATGACACTAGTACATGACACTAGACACAAGTCCATGACACTAGTACATGACACAAGTACATGACACAAGTACATGACACAAGTCCATGACACGAGTACATGACTAGTACATGACACAAGTACATGACACTAGACACAAGTCCATGACACTAGTACATGACACAAGTCCATGACACTAGACACAAGTCCATGACACGAGTACATGACACAAGTACATGACACTAGACACAAGTCCATGACACGAGTACATGACACAAGTACATGACACAAGTCCATGACACTAGTACATGACACTAGACACAAGTCCATGACACTAGTACATGACACTAGACACAAGTCCATGACACTAGTACATGACACAAGTACATGACACAAGTACATGACACAAGTCCATGACACGAGTACATGACTAGTACATGACACAAGTACATGACACTAGACACAAGTCCATGACACTAGTACATGACACAAGTCCATGACACTAGACACAAGTCCATGACACGAGTACATGACACAAGTACATGACACTAGACACAAGTCCATGACACGAGTACATGACACAAGTACATGACACAAGTCCATGACACTAGTACATGACACTAGACACAAGTCCATGACACGAGTACATGACACAAGTACATGACTAGTACATGACACGAGTACATGACACAAGTACATGACTAGTACATGACACAAGTACATGACACAAGTCCATGACACAAGTACATGACACTAGATACAAGTCCATGACACTAGTACATGACACAAGTATATGACACAAGTCCATGACACTAGTACATGACACAAGTACATGACTAGTACATGACACAAGTACATGACACAAGTCCATGACACAAGTACATGACACTAGATACAAGTCCATGACACTAGTACATGACACAAGTACATGACACTAGACACAAGTCCATGACACTAGTACATGACACAAGTACATGACGCAAGTACATGCTGTACTGTATCTTTCTGCTCACGTTGCTCGTTAGCTTAGCTCCAGCTCTCGTCATGCCAAATAAATACTTTAATCTACTACTGCGCTTCAGTACTATTTTGCGGTATTTGTACCTGAGTAATATTTATATTTCCTGCCACTACTTTACAATTTTACTTCATAACAGAGCAGATGGAAGTATTGTCTTTTTCTACTACAACAGTAAAATGCTGCGTACATATCAATCCATCAGTTACATTCTGTATATAATAAACTGCAAAATATACGACTCACATGAGCCTTTTTATTTATTTTTTCACTTTAAGTTGAAGTCAAATTAAAAATGCTGTTTTAACCCTCAGGCATATATTGTGTTGATAATACTGCCAATGTAAGAATTTGAATGCAGTGCTTATACATTTTCCACTTTAAAAAATTTCGGCACGGAGATTTTTTTTTGTTGAAGAAAATAGTTTGGATTGAAGGTTCTCGAGGACAAAATGAGAAAGAGGAGAAGGTTATAACAAGAATAAGATAAGGAATGTTTTTTCTGGTCTTACACTGGAAAGTGTGAATATTGTGAAGAAGAAGAAACAGCGGACCAAGTTTTATTATATTTATTGTATTTATTATATTTATTGAATTTATTGTATAATTATATTTATTGTATTTACTGTTTTTATTAATTATATAATTTTTTTTTATTTATTTTATTTATTTATTTTATTTTATTTACTGTATTATTATGTCAGACTGAAATTATAACAATTGTTGAAAAGGCATTACGAATCATTAGAACTAATGAGAAGAGAGGGAGAGAAGAAGAAGAAAGTGGATGAGAAGAAGGAGATAAAGAAGAAAAAGAGATGAAGGAGGAGGAAGAGAAGATGGAGAAGAAGAACAAGAAGGTGAAGAAGGAAAGGGAGGAGGAGGAATAGGATAAGAAAGAAGAAGGAGGAAGAGAAGAAGAAGAATGAGATGGAGAAGGATAACAAGAATGAGATTGAGGAGAAGAAGAAAACAGGAAAAGAAGGAGGACAATGAGAAGAGGAGGATATGGAGGAGGAGGAGGAGGAAGAGGAGGAGGAGGAGGAGGAGGATGAAAGCAAATAAAAGTACACAAGAAGGAGAAGAAGAAGAAAAAGAGATGAAGGAGGAGGAGAAGAAGGATGAGGAGAAGAAGGATAAGGAGAACAAGAAGGAGGAGAAGAATGAAAGGGAGGAGGAGGAGGAATAAGATAAGAAAGAAGGAGGAGAATGAGAAGAAGGAAATGGAGGAGCAGGAGGAAGAGGAGAAGGAAAAGGAGGAGGAGGAAAGCAATTAAAAGTGGTTTGTACTTTGCACTCCAACCAAAGTCCTCTTGCGGCCCTCGTGGCCTCCTGGAGGTCAGAGAGCTCTCAGCTGACGGGAGCTGATGACGAGCTACATGACAATAGGCTCGTTGGAGATGAGCCAGTTCTGATCAGAATCGATCGGCGCGCAATGCATGATGGGTAGATTTGTGTCGGACTTGGTCCCACCCTGCTCTGATGTCATGCGTGGTCAACAATAATCTCACGAGATCAAGGCGGCCGTCGATTTTAGAGCCAGGCGCCGCAGTAGCTGTCCAACGACTGCGTGGCCCAATGCATGATGGGAAACGCCTGGCTGTCGCCACATCAGAGAGCTGATTGGCTCTTAGATCTGACAGCAAACTCCTTATTTTATGTGTAGTTGTAATACTTAGCACTCGATTGTTGACTATTCGTCACATGTTTAATCTAAAAACATATCTTGTGTGGTTGTTCATACAAAACCGTATTATCCAACACATCAAAACCAGTAGTAATGTATTTCACATGCAGACCAAAGAACAAAGGATGCAGCTACACGCACATTTCTACATAAATATATATTTACAAATATATATGAATAAATCCAAATGTGATCTGTAAACTACAAGTACCCTAAAGATCGGAACTAACAGGAAGTCATTTTTTCTGTGACTTCCTGTGTATACTTTGAAGTCAGCTGAAAACTGTTCGACTTGATTGCAGTTTATTGACAACGCCTCCTGCTGCGGCCGCCTGCTAACGAACGAGCCTAATAACTCACCTGCTAAAGCTGAGGCTGAAATGCTGTTGGATCAAATACAGGTGACTGGGTTTTGTTAGTCTCTTGTCTGATCCACACTCCGGAGCAGAAGATGGCATTAATCAATTGAATTACATTTTAAAATGCACATATTTAGATCAAGGAAATGATACTTTATGAATGGGAGATGGGCATGCCACCTGACAGACAGAAAGCTCAGTTTTTGGACCTCTGTAAAACCTGTTCATGACCATGGTTTGATCTGTGTTGGGGAATTGTTTTCAAGCTTTAATTTAACAACCACTAACTTAAAATGACAATGATGAAATATTATGTTGATATAATGTGCTCTATGTGCCAAGACTGCTAAGAAAGCTGCATTGACTATTTTTATTAATTGTGTCTTTGTTGTGTTGATGTGTCAGCTACTTCAGTCCTGATCCAGCAGAGTCTCTGTATGCGGCCGGAGGTCAGCAACACAGCTAGTCCCCGTTTAATGGAGAGGAAACAGGGTTTGTGATGGAGTTTGTGTGAGAAACCGTTTCTGTCGTTGTGAAAATGTCTAAAGTCCAAATGCTGAGATCTGTAGTCAACCAGCGACTAACTGCGGCTGCTGACGAGATATTTGGGCTGTTTGAAAGAACGATATCAGAGTACGAGGAGGAACTTTCTGCTTCTAAAGAGGAGAACGAGCGACAACGGAGACTACTTGACGCTGTTTTCAACCCGGAAGTCCGGATACAAAGAGCAGGTTGGTTCTGTTTGTTTCTCTCACTTTAAACTGAAGGAACCAGTTCTGGAAGAAGTATTCACATCATGTACTGAGGTAGATTTACAGGTACTGTGCTTAAGTATTTAAAAACATTAATACATACCTCAGAGATACATATTGTACTTTTTTACTGTACTATACCTCAGAGGTACATATTGTACTCTATGCTGTACGACGTGTGTAGTGCCGATCTTCTCTCCGTCTGGTAATCCATATCACCACTACTACAGTCTGTATGGGCAATGAGCTTGATGCCTAATGATTCCTCAGAGACCGTAACTCCTTTTCAAAAGGTTTACTCAACAAAAAATAAAGTTACAAGATTAATTCGGAACTTGACTTTGCACAACGGTCTCAAAACTGTCTTGCAGACTGATTAACCTTGACTGTGGAATATTGGCTATGACGTAGTCGCTGATGGAATGACTGGTTCATCCTCTTCTGCAGTCCAGGGATTTATTATATTGCTTTCTTTTAAAATTAAAGGACAATTAAAGGCAGCATCTTTATTGAGGGTTCATGTTTGTCTCATTAACAGCTAATTCCCTGCTTTTTCAGTGATAAACCTCCTGAATAATAGAGTTTAATATGAGATTCATAAGGTGTATGAATGTATTGCTTTATTCTCAACAGACGTCCAGCAGCTATTAGTGGTTAAAGAAAAGGTTCCATCTGAGCAGCAGGACTGGAGCTCCAGTCTGGACCAGGAGGATCCAGAGCCCCCACACATTAAAGAGGAACAGGAGGCGATCTGGACCAGCCAGGAGGGAGAGCAGCTTCAAGGGCTGGAGGAGGCTGGTATCAAATTCTCATTCACTCCTGTGAAGATGATGAAGAGAAAGCTCAATCCTCACAGCTTCATCAAAGACAAACTGAACAGATGGAAACAGAAGCTGATGGAGAGGATTGTGGAGGACCAGAACCAGACAGGAAGTCAGCTCCAGATAGACATATACACCCATCTAGTAGTGACAAGGCCTCACAATGCTACAAACAAGAAACTGAAGTCGGTGATGATTTGAAGGAGACCAGAGAACCTCAGTCAGGTTTAAACTCTCTGAATAATGAGGAAGCTCATGTCAGTGGTTCAAAAGGTAGTACAGGTGAGAAACCATTACTTTGCTCTGAATGTGGGGAAAGATTTTACCTCAAGGAGATTTGAAGAAACACATGAGAATCCACAAAGGAGATAAACCGTTCAGCTGCTCCGTCTGTAAGAAAACTTTTAAATGCAGTGGAAATGTACAGACACATGATCACTCACACAGGAGAGAAACCTTTCAGCTGCTCAATCTGTAAGAAAACGTTTAAACACAGTGAAAGTCTACCGAGACACATGGTAACTCATAAAGGAGCGAAACCGTTCAGCTGCTCTGTCTGTAAGAAAACTTTTAAACGCAGTGGAAATGTCCAGACGCACATGAGGACTCACACAGGAGAGAAGCCTTTCAGCTGCTCAGTCTGTAAAAAAATGTTTTCACGTAGTGGCACCTTACAGTTACACATGTTGACTCACACAGGAGAGAAACCGTTCAGCTGCTCAGTTTGTAAAACATCTTTTACACAGAGGAGACATTTAAAGAGACACATGGTAAGTCACACAGGAAAGAACTCCCTTTAGTTGGTCCTGCTTTTGATGAAGTGGACATTGATTCCACTTGTAAACTAGACCTTGAATTTTGCTGTGTGGTTATTGGTCCCTCATCCCAGGGAGGTGCAGAAAAATACCAGAAGGCAGGTTTGTGTTTTTCATTTGTTTAATGTTATAATTTATATTGTCTCTGTTCAATCACTCTGTCTGCCACACCTTTTACTTTAACCACCAGCTGTTCCTGTTTTTTGTTCTTCTTGTATGGTGTTTTGCATGGTATTGAGAAAATGTGTTTTTAAGATTTAGGTTAAATGTCTTCCTTGTTTATTTTTGTAGCCCTTGAATAGTAATGTGCACCCTGAACCAAGTAGATAATGTAATGTCAACTTGTTGTTTTTGTTATTTGATTAAAAAGGAATGACACGGCTCCGTTTTGCATCGCTGAGGAAGCGGAGTTGCAGAAAATAATCAGGAGGCAATTATTGGTGATATTTTTTTCTTCTACAGAAACAAATGTTAGAAAACCATCTCTTCACTCGTCTCTTTCCGTGTCCCACCACTGTTACGTATGGAAAAGATGGAAGTTTATTTAAGATTGGAATAATTATATACTATTTATTAAATTAAGAGGTTATATTTTCAAGATAACCCAGTCTGCAATGAAATCAACATAAAATCTTCTCGAGGCTTTTATTTTGATGGTTACCCACCAAGTCTCCGTTGAAATCCACATGCATCACAATTCTCAGAATTGTCGTTTCCTCGCTGAACAACAAACGGACCACAAGCAACTTTTTTCAAAAATGTTATCTGTTTTCCTCAATAACTTTTGTTATGTAATTAAAATCATGGAGAGAGGAAGAGCCTCATCCCTTTATGCTGTTACGGTTTATATGCAGATTATAATCTGATCATAAGAATATGCAGAAAACAGTTTATGAAACACCACACAACTTGATAGTGTTTTATTGTAATGTGACAAAATAGTTTATTAAAATGATGATAATCAGAAACATGACTCAGACTGAAGAGCTCGTCCAGTTTAACTCTTTCATTAAAGCTGAAGTAAAATAAAAGAATGAGGGCTGAAGCTGCAGAAGCTCCAACAACAGAGAGAATATCAATACAGCAGTTTGATCACTTGACAGCAGTTTGATCACTTGACAGCAGTTTCATCACTTGACAGCAGTTTTCAGCAACGTAACGTATGAAGTTTTCCAGCCGGTTTAACAGATTATTGAAAGTATTTCCAAGTGATAGCAACGGTTATTTACATGATCTGCGTTTCTCGGTCATGATCGTTTGTGCTCGTGAACGGCCGATAGAACGTCACTTTAAATGTTGGCGCCGCAAGGAATTGTGGGTTGGCATGCTCTCCTTTCCTATGTAAAGGAAGGTCCAGTGGTTCCTATGCTAAAGGAGCTAAGTTAGGACGCATTGAAGCTCCTTTCCTTTGCGTTTGGACAATTCGCCCGGCACTTATAATGGCGGCTACTTAGGCACTTCCGGTCATTTGTCTCAGTTAGGAAGGTTCCTAATAAAAAAGGACTATTCTACTGCAGCCCAACTCGTGAGTCGCGCGCCAAACCCGCGAACCATTTCCGGAATCAGTCACGTGGTACGGCCGTCTCGTGCCGCGCTCCACCAACGTCTTCCTGGATTCCTCGACCCGAGAGGACACATCACTGCTGACCGGAGCAGAGCAGCGATGGACGAGCCGCTGGATGTCGGGTCGAACCCCGCAGGTTGGTGCTTTTTATTTCTCCTCTCGCTGGAAACACGTTCACGTTTCGGGGAGTTTTAGTTCCGGTCACGTGACTTAGAGCTCCCGGTAGTCTGGTGGCCGCAGCTAGCTCGCGTTACTGCGGTCAACTCAGCAGACACGGACCGTGTTGTGCACCTCGATACTGATATTCACGGTAAACACATTCAAACGACCTCGGGAGCGAGCAAGCGAGGGTTTCTGAGAAGTTAGCGGGAAGATCCACGTGACACAACATCCGGTTTTCAAAATAAGATTTCGACAAATCGTATACTCGCAGATATGGAAATCTGATTGGAACAAGAGACCAATAAACTGCATTAGTGCTTTATCCTGTACAGCAGGGGCATTATTAATGTATCCATATACCGAGTATACTTTATATTTACAATATTGGTGTACCTTGCATAACGGCATGAACCCTTATTACACAATACAATTCTGTACATTTTTGGTCCTTACATTTTACTCTGATGACTTCACTGAATGGAACCAGCAGGGTTGCATAGTCCGGACAGTAGCTGCTGCTAGCCAGCCTCAGGCAGACTTCCAAATGGTCATCAGTCATGATGGAACGGTGTTTGGACTTAATATAATATTATTATACAGTCAGCCTTCTCCAGATGTGCACGGAACAGCCGTCTTTGAAGAGCTCTCGTTTGAACAGAACAGGCGACCTTTGTTGCCACATCCATGATCTCTTTCTCGTGTTTAGTATTTTAGCGCATAATGCTTGTCGGTGTATTATGCAGTGGTAATTAAGGAAGTCGGGGAAAACATCGTCCTCCCAGCACTTGGCAGTAATTCCATTCAAGCTGCCAATCATTGCGGGTGCACCGTCCAAACGTGATCTGTAAACTACAAATAGACAAAAGTTTGGAACTAACAGGAAGTAATTGTTTCTATGACTTTGAAGGCAGCCTAAAACTGTCCGACTTGATCGCAATTTATTGACCTCCTCCTGCTGCGACCGCCTGCTCTCGTCTGGATTCCAGGCGAGGCGCAGCTCTAATGAACGAGCCTGATGACTGGATTCCTTGCTTTAGACACGCCCACTTTATGACCTCATCAGGATACGCTTCCTTTGTTCGCCAGAGAGGAACTTGGTTGTTTCCAAACGTTTAGGCAACAAAATCAATACTACAATCACCTTTATGTTATTAGACTTTATATTTAGTCACACTTAAAGACATCAGAATGATGCGTCTGCACAGGTCCTCACCTCGTACCCGGTCAGTCTGTGGTTTTTGGTTTGATGCCCTGAGTGCATTTAGGCCGTCATCATCTTGATTTTTCTGGTCGCCACCATTTTGATTTTGTGCAACGAGAAGCAACATTAGAGGAAAGTCCTGTTTACACAAGATAACAAACACTCGTAGTTAATGTTATTTGTTTGTTTTTCAGCTTTAACTTCAGACGCCCACAAATGGATTGTTATCAAAGAAGAACAGCAGGACTCGATCTACAGTCTGGACCAAGAGGACCCAGAACCCCCACACATTAATGAGGACCAGGAGGACCCAAAGCCCCCACACATTAATGAGGACCAGGAGGACCCAGAGCCCCCACACATTAATGAGGACCAGGAGGACCCAAAGCCCCCACACATTAATGAGGACCAGGAGGACCCAAAGCCCCCACACATTAATGAGGACCAGGAGGACGCTGACATCACGTTCCCATTCGCTCCTGTGACGAGTGAAGAGGATTGTGAAGAAACAGAATCAGGTACTGTACTTTAGTATTTAAAAAGGCTCCAACTTTATTCTTCACCTCCACTACATCTTCTAGGTACATATTGTACTTTTTACTGTACTAGATCGCAGCGCTACAGCTTTTCTTGTAATTTAAAATCCTGACGTTAGAGTTTCTTCAGTTTCTCTCAACACTGTCCTCACACTCCAATAGTCCCTGCTTGCTCTTGGATTTGTGCTCAAACTGTAAACATGCACTTTATGATATTGCTTTCTTTTAAAATAAAATGACAATTAATGACAGCAGCATCTTTATTGAGGGGTTGTGCTTCTCTCATTTACAACTAATTAAGAGAAGAGAGAGAATTGACTGACTACTTGACTGACTACTTTCAGAGATGTGGGAAAGTAGCGACGAGGATGATGAAGGAGCTTCAGAGCTTGAAGGGTTTGATACCTTCGATGAAGAGGAATATCAAAATAATCGGGATCCTTTTGAAGATGGGTAAGTGTATTTACAAGAACTTTTTCAATAGCACACGTTTTGCAATCGCACATTTAGCTAAATGTGACCGTCAGCAGTCGGAGCCTCTTTGGTGTGGTGACTTAGTAGTAATGAGTAGTACTTTATTTCACAGAGGAGAGGAATCTCCGCTACCTGCCACCAGGCCACCACCAGCAAAGAGGTCCCGTCAAGCTCAACTCCACCCACCTCCGCTGTCTTGGAAGACTGACAAAGACCCGGACACTGCTCCCACCGTCTTACGGTTTCAACCAGCTCGGACACCAGGACCACGGCTCGACTCCACCTCCACACAGACGCCCCTCGACCTCTTCAAACGGTTCTTCCCTGAAGAAACTGTACAGACACTGTGTCAAAACACAAACAAGCAGGCTGCCGAACAAATAGCAAACGGAAAAAAATTCAAATGGGTAGACTTGGACGTCGAGTGTTTTTACAAGTACATTGGGCTGCTTCTGTACATGGCCATTGTAAAGCTGGAAAAGATTCCGAATTACTGGAGACAGAATCACCTTTTGTCCTTGCCTTTGCCATCACAAATCATGTCACGCGAGAGATACAGCACAATATCTTGGAACCTTCATCTCAGCGACCCTGATGAGGATGTCCACAATGACAGGAAAAGGGGCACGGACAAACATGACAAACTCTTTCAACTGAAACCCCTGATGGACACCATCAAGACTGCCTGCAAGGCCTTTTATCATCCCCACAGAGACCTGGCTGTGGATGAGAGAATGGTCGCCTCCAATGCTAAAACTGTGATGACCCAGTACATGAAGCCCACAAAGTGGGAATTCAAGTTGTTCGTCTTGGCTGACTCAAGGAACGGCTACACAGTGGACTTTTCAATTCACACCGGCAAAAGCCACATCCCGTCCGAACATGGCCTGGCCTATGACATTGTGATGTCCCTTGTGCAACCTGGTTACCTCGGCACAGGCTACCACATATACATGGACAATTTCTATTCCAGCCCCAAGCTCTTCATGGCTCTCCACGAGTGCAGATTTGCTGCCTGTGGGACGTACAGTGAGTGCCGCAAGGGATTCCCTCGTACTGATGAGAACGCACTCACAAAGGAGTCGCCAAGAGGCTCCATAAGATGGATCCGTGATGGCCCCATCGTCTATGTGAAATGGATGGACACGAAGAAAGTATCGGTCTGCTCCACAATTCACACGGCATACTCTGGTGAAACTGTGCAGAGGACGGTGAAGCAGCAAGATGGCTCCTGGAAAACGGCATCATTCCCCTGTCCCACACCAGTTGCAGAGTACAATGAGCACATGGGTGGAGTGGATCTATCTGACCAGCTCATTCGGTCTTACTCTGTTCAACACAAAACCATGTGCTGGTACAGAAACCTTTTTCATCATTTTCTGGACATTGCCACCACCAACAGCTTCATTCTCCACAAGGAACTCTGTCTGGTCCAGCAAACAAAGCCCTTGACGCAGCGAGGTTTCATGGAGCAGCTGACTGCAGAGCTCTGTGGCAAGCCGCTCCGCACGCCTCCTGCCAAGACGCCTGCCAAGACGCCTGCAGATCATCTTCCTGTGCCCATCGCTGTTGCTGCAGGCTGCCCCAAAATGAAGGGGCCGTGTGAGCATTGCCGAAGCCAAGGCCGGCGAAAGCTCACGCCGTGGAAGTGCGGGCAGTGTGATGTGGCCCTCTGCCTGCACCCGGACAGAAACTGCTTTGTAGCTTGGCATGACGGTTAAAAACCTCAAACAATATAGTAAATGTTCTGGGTTTTTTTCTATTTTGTTCTTGTATAGTAAATCTTGTACTACATTTTTTGTTTGAAAAATAAAACTTTTCTTAAACAAAAACTGCTGTGTTTTTTTTATTTGCACTCACCCCAGGAAGCTTGATCTGTAGTATGAAGTCATAACTTAGTCCCCTTTGATCTCAGACAGACAACACTTCTGCTAAAAAAACGTTTAAAAAAGACATTTATCTATAAAATGAAAAAACATTTACAGAGAGTGGACATTTAAAGATACACACGTGAGATACTCCCTCACACAGGAGAGAAGCCTTTCAGCTGCTCAGTCTGCAAAAAATATTTTGCACGAAGTGGACATTTAAATAGACACAAGTTAACTCACACAGGAGAGAAGCCTTTCAGCTGCTCGGTCTGTAAAAAAATGTTTTTACGTAGTGGAGGCTTATGCTGTGTTCACACCGGACGCGGCGCGAAATTTCGCGTCGCGTCCACCGCGGAAGTTTACTCGCGTGAGTGAAACGAGGGTGTTCACACCAAACGCGAAAAATTGCGGCGCGAAGGGGGCGTGGCTTAGCTCTGTTGCTTGCCTCTGTGAGAGACAAGCGACGAAGCTTTCATTTCCGCTATCGACCATGGAATAAATAACCACTGGTTCTGCTTTATACTTGTTGTGGAAGTCCCAAACATGTCGGAACATGAAACGCCCTCGTATTTGGGTTCATAACATCATCCGTAGCCGCACACAGCTTGGTGAATTTCACCGACTCCTCCAGGAACTGCGTCTCGCGTATCTCCGTAAAACGATACCGATTATGCCATCCACCATGGAAATAACCACCAGTTCTGCTTTATACTTTTTGTGTAAACTCCACATATGTCGGAACATCAAACTCCATGGTGTCTGGGTTCATAATATTATCCGTAGTCCCACAACAGCGTCTCAATGAAGCCGCTGTCAGCGCTGGTTCAGGCGGAGCAGCAGCAGTTTCATTCAGAAACGGGGAGACGGCGGTGGTGACGGGCGGAGCTTCTCAACGCTGATTCTCAACGCTGATTGGCTGCCGCAACTTTGCGTCACGCGATTTCTCCGCCAGAGTTGGGAGAATTCAACTCACGCGAATTCGCGCCGCGTCCTTCGCTTTGTTCGCCCCAGGTCAAACGTTCTGTTCGCGCCGCCTCAAACATGTCTATCTCGCCACGGCACGAATAAATCGCCAATTCCGGTGTGAACACAGCGTTACAGTTACACATGTTGACTCACACAGGAGAGAAACCTTTCAGCTGCTCAGTCTGTGATAAAAGCTTTAAGTGCAAGTCACATCTGAAGAAACATGTGCTGACTCATAAAGGAGAGAAACCATTCAGCTGCTCAGTATGCAAAATATCTTTTATTTGTAGGGCACATTTAAAGGGACACATGTTAACTCACATGAGAGAAACCGTTCAGCTGCTCAGTTTATGATGAAACATTTCTGTACAATGGGTAACTGAAGATACACATGAGACGTCACACAGGAGAGAACTCCCTAACCGTTGTTCCGGTTTTGATGAAGTTGACATGAATTCCGTTCAGTTCTGTGTAACATAACTGCTGTGCTTGTAGCTGCTGTAATAACGTTCAAGCTGCTGAGCTTTGCTCTAAAGGAGATTGCTTGTAATTGTACAAAACATGTTTTAGGTTTAAATAAACTCTGTTATCGTTTTAAAGAGCAGTTTCTGTGATTATTTTCTGCATATGTGTTGTGATGATAGCTGGTTGTTATCGTCAGTGCTCAGATTCCAACCTTCACCGTTCACTCTAAATGTGGAATAATACTTTGACTATTGGCACGTTTAGGGAACATCCATTTTGAGACTGTATCCAGTTTGCATGATTATTGAGATAATAAATAATATTAATAATGAGATAATTCCAGTTTGCAGTGGTTACAAATAGCTTTGCTTTTATCAACTACGCCGCCTGGTAGAGATTTAAAATGAAAATGTTCATTTAAAAGTGCAGTACCTGTGTTAAGCCTCTCCCAATGCTAAAAAACAACAACATGCTGTTAACGCATGATAAAATCATTGTCAGCGTTAATGGATTGCTGCGTTAACGTCTTTATACGTGCCCACGTTAACTTTATACGTTAACGTCTTTATACGTGCCCAGCTCTAATTTATATATAATATGTGTATTACATTCATCAAATAGATCATTTGAGAAAATCGGTGAATAAAAAGTATAAAATAAATACACAATTGTACACTATTTATGTAGTCACGTGATGTTGCAGCATTTGATCATAACAATATGCAGACAACAGTTTATGAAACACCAAACAACGTGTGTTGACTTGATAATGTTTTATTGTCATGTGACAAAATAGTTGATTCAAAAGATAATAATCAGAAACAAGAGTCAGACTGAAGAGCTCGTCCAGTTGAACTCTTTCATTAAAGCTTCTGTAACTGAAGTAAAATAAAAGAATGAGGGCAGTTCTAGTGGTTCCTATGCTAAAGGAGCTAAGGTACGAAGCATTGAAGCTCATTTCCTTAGGTACTTCCGGTCATTTCTCTCAGTTAGGAAGGTTTCTAACCAAAAAGGACTATTCTACTGCAGCCCAACTCGTGAATCGCGCGCCAAACCCGCGAACCATTTCCGGAATCAGTCACGTGGTACGGCCGTCTGGAGACGCCCGTCCCCCAATACGTCATCACCTCGCGCCGCGCTCCACCAACGTCTTCCTGGATTCCTCGACACGCGCTCCTTCCTTCTCTGCCTCGACCCGAGAGGACACATCACTGCTGACCGGAGCAGAGCAGCGATGGACGAGCCGCTGGATGTCGGGTCGAACCCCGCAGGTTGGTGCTTTTTATTTCTCCTCTCGCTGGAAACACGTTCAGGTTTCGGGGAGTTTTAGTTCCGGTCACGTGACTTAGAGCTCCCGGTAGTCTGGTGGCCGCAGCCAGCTCGCGTTACTGCGGTCAACTCAGCAGACACGGACCGTGTTGTGCACCTCGATACTGATATTCACGGCAAACACATTCAAACGACCCAGATCGGAGCGAGCAAGCGAGGTTTTTTTGAGAAGTTAGCGGGAAGAGCCACGTGACAAAACATCCGGTTTTCAAAATAAGATTTCGACAAATCGTATTATTGCAGATATGGGAATCCGATTGGAAACTGCAGAAAGATATCAACATCACTTCTGAGACATTAGTGCTTTTTCCTGTACAGTGACGATTTAACTAGCAATTATATTTAACCAGAGGGTTCAGATGTTTAATGGGTTTTCCCACCTAACAAAGAAATGTCCCTCTATAAAATGTTTTGAAAATTGCCCAAAAGAAAGTCTAATTGCTGTTTTGCAATGCGGTTTTTATGTATTAGTGTTCATTTCTTTCTTGTTTTAGCTGTTATATCTACATTTATAGTTGTTACACTCATGGGGCCTTGTATCATTACCATTGCTTAGGAGATACCGCAGAGGTATACTCCAACATCCTAAACAAACACACGCCATGCTTACTTTCACACGCACACACATTTGGAGGGAATCCATCCAGGGATTTTTTTCTCTTCTGCTGTCCCGATTCTTCTCCAGTAATTGACCAGTTGTTCCATTGGTGCCTTTGGTAAAGTTGCACATGACTGGATTTCTTGCTTTATGACCTCACCAGGACACACTTCCTTTGTTCGCCAGAGAGGAACTTCAAGGATTTCAACGGTTTCCAAACTTTTTGGCAACAAAATCAATACTACAATCACCTTTTAGGTTATTAGTTCACTTTGTATTAAGTCACACTTCGAGTCAACAGAATGATCCGTCTCCACAGGTCCTCTGGAATTTGAACCGGTTAACATGGCATCACCCATTGGTTTTTGGTTTCACGCCTTGAGTCTGCATTTAGGCCGTCACCATCTTGATTTTTCTCTCTTGGCGAGTAAAGTCCTGTGATTGTTTACACGAGATAACAAACACTCATAGTTAATGTTGTTTGTTTGTCTTTCAGCTTTTACTTCAGACATCCACAAATGGCTTGTATTCAAAGAAGAACAGCAGGACTGGATCTCCAGTCTGGACCAGAAGGACCCAGAGCCCCCACACATCAAAGAGGACCAGGAGGACCCAGAGCCCCCACACATCAAAGAGGACCAGGAGGACCCAGAGCCCCCCCACATTCAAGAGCACCAGGAGGAGGCTGGTATCGCGTTCCCAATCACTCCTGTGACGAGTGAAGCTGAAGAGGGCTGTGAAGAAACAGAATCAGGTACTGTACTATACTTCCGGGTCTTGAAGCGCGGGTCCGCACTTGGCCATGTTTACGTTTAGTAAATATGAATGCGAAAAAATGGCAATTAAGAGAGAAGAGAGAGAATTGACTGAGTGATGTACTTTCAGAGATGTGGGAAAGTAGCGATGACGGAGGAGCTGCAGAGCTTGAAGGATTTGATTCCTTCGATGAAGAGGAATATCAAAATAATCGGGATCATTTTGAAGATGGGTAAGTGTATTTACAAGAACTTTGTTTTGCAATAGCACATTTAGCTAAATGTGACCGTCAGCAGTCGGAGCCTCTT
The DNA here is from genome assembly GCF_910589615.1 of Taurulus bubalis. Classification (NCBI taxonomy): domain Eukaryota; kingdom Metazoa; phylum Chordata; class Actinopteri; order Perciformes; family Cottidae; genus Taurulus; species Taurulus bubalis. The sequence continues at coordinate 22,135,594 of NC_136604.1, forward strand.
TGGTGTGAATGTTTTGTAATTTCTGGAGGAAGAAAAGAGAACGGGAGTGTTTCAGTCAACTTGATAGCAATGAGTAGTACTTTATTTCACAGAGAGGAATCACCGCCGCCTGCTACCAGGCCACCACCAGCAAAGAGGCCCCGTCAAACTCAACTCCACCCAGCTCCGCTGTCTTGGAAGACGGATAAATACCCGGACACTGCCCCCCCCGTCTTACGGTTTCAACCAGCTCGGACACCAGGACCACGGCTCGACTCCACCTCCACACAGACGCCCCTCGACCTCTTCAAACGATTCTTCCCTGAAGAAACTGTAAAGACACTGTGTCAAAACACAAACAAGCAGGCTGCCAAACAAGGAGCAAACGGGAAAAAATACAAATGGGCAGACTTGGATGTCGAGTGTTTTTACAAGTACATTGGGCTGCTTCTGTACATGGCCATTGTAAAGGTGGACAAGATTACGGATTACTGGAGGCAGAATCACCTTTTGTCCTTGCCTTTTCCATCACAAATCATGTCACGCGAGAGATACAGGACAATATCGTGGAACCTTCATCTCAGCGACCCTGATGAGGATGTCCACAATGACAGGAAAAGGGGCACGGACAAACATGACAAACTCTTTCAACTGAAACCCCTGATGGACACCATCAAGACTGCCTGCAAGGCCTTTTATCATCCCCACAGAGACCTGGCTGTGGATGAGAGAATGGTTGCCTCCAATGCTAAAACTGTGATGACCCAGTACATGAAGCCCACAAAGTGGGAATTCAAGTTGTTCGTCTTGGCTGACTCAAGGAACGGCTACACAGTGGACTTTTCAATTCACACCAGCAAAAGCCACATCCCGTCCGAACATGGCCTGGCCTATGACATTGTGATGTCCCTTGTGCAATCTGGTTACCTCGGCACAGGCTACCACATATACGTGGACAATTTCTATTCCAGCCCCAAGCTCTTCATGGCTCTCCACGAGTGCAGATTTGCTGCCTGTGGGACGTACAGTGAGTGCCGCAAGGGATTCCCTCGTACTGATGAGAACGCCCTCACAAAGGAGTCGCCAAGAGGCTCCATAAGATGGATCCGTGATGGCCCCATCGTCTATGTGAAATGGATGGACACGAAGAAAGTATCGGTCTGCTCCACAATTCACACGGCATACTCTGGTGAAACTGTGCAGAGGACGGTGAAGCAGCAAGATGGCTCCTGGAAAACGGCATCATTCCCCTGTCCCACACCAGTTGCAGAGTACAATGAGCACATGGGTGGAGTGGATCTATCTGACCAGCTCATTCGGTCTTACTCTGTTCAACACAAAACCATGTGCTGGTACAGAAACCTTTTTCATCATTTTCTGGACATTGCCACCACCAACAGCTTCATTCTCCACAAGGAACTCTGTCTGGTCCAGCAAACAAAGCCCTTGACGCAGCGATGTTTCATGGAGCAGCTGACTGCAGAGCTCTGTGGCAAGCCGCTCCGCACGCCTCCTGCCAAGACGCCTGCCAAGACGCCTGCAGATCATCTTCCTGTGCCCATCGCTGTTGCTGCAGGCTGCCCCAAAATGAAGGGGCCGTGTGAGCATTGCCGAAGCCAAGGCCGGCGAAAGCTCACGCCGTGGAAGTGCGGGCAGTGTGATGTGGCCCTCTGCCTGCACCCGGACAGAAACTGCTTTGTAGCTTGGCATGACGGTTAAAAACCTCAAACAATATAGTAAATGTTCTGGGTTTTTTTCTATTTTGTTCTTGTATAGTAAATCTTGTACTACATTTTTTGTTTGAAAAATAAAACTTTTCTTAAACAAAAACTGCTGTGTTTTTTTTATTTGCACTCACCCCAGGAAGCTTGATCTGTAGTATGAAGTCATAACTTAGTCCCCTTTGATCTCAGACAGACAACACTTCTGCTAAAAAAACGTTTAAAAAAGACATTTATCTATATTGTATTCATATATTCCACTGCTTTGGTGAACCTAAGACTTTGGTTAACTAATCAACTTGTCAGCTTAAGGGCCAAATTATCTCTTTACACTTGTTCCTTAGGACAATGGTGCCTCATTATATAGAGACCTGAGATTGTTCTGGACATTTTGAAGTATAGCGTACATGGAAGTGCTTTAAATAATGAATTTAAGAAGAAATGCAAAACAGTTGAGAAAATAACGCTGGACAAAACTCAAAGCTAAGAAAGCCAGAGAGACTATTTTTTAATAATTTAAGGGCTTATATTCTGAAGGTTGCCCACCAAGTCTGCAATAAAATCCACACAAAAGCTTCTCAATACTTTTATTTTGAAGGTTACCCACCAAGTCTGCCTTGAAATCAACATTGCAGCTTTTTCAGGCTTTTATTTTTAAGATGACCCGCAAGCTGCAGCTGACCCGGATGCTCCTCCGTTAGCAACATGGTCGCTACCGTCAGTAGAAATAGCAGCGTGTCTTTGTTGCGTTGATAACTTGCCAGGTAGTTCCTTCAGTCCTGATCCAGCAGATCTGTATGCGGACTGAAGTCAGCAACACAGCTATTCCCAGTTTAATGGAGAGGAAACGGGGTTTGTGACGGAGTTTGTGTGAGAAAACGTTTCTGTCGTTGTGAACATGTCTAAAGTCCAAATGCTGAGATCTGTAGTCAACCAGCGACTAACTGCGGCTGCGCAAGAGATATTTGGGCTGTTTGAAAGAACGATATCAGAGTAGGAGGAGGAACTTTCTGCTTCTAAAGAGGAGAACGAGCGACAACGGAGACTACTGGACGCTGTTTTCAACCCGGAAGTCCGGATACAAAGAGCAGGTTGGTTCTGTTTGTTTCTTCATCACTTTAAACTGATGGAACCAGTTCTGGAGGAAGTATTAACATCATGTACTGAGGTAGAGTTACAGGTACTGTACTGAAGTATTTAAATACTTTCATACTTTTTACTACGATACATCTCAGAGGTACATATTGTATGTTTTACTGTACTACACCTCAGAGGTACATATTGTACTTTTTACTTTTCATTGACCTCTATAGAGATGTGCGTGTAGCTGCATCCTTTGTTCTTTTTAAGTCTGCCTGTGAAATACATTACTACTGGTTTTGATATATGTTATATAAATAAGCTTTATTATTATAAACCACACAATATACGTTTTTAGATTAAACATGAGACTAATAGTCAACAATCCAACATTAAGTATTACAACTATACATAAAATAAGGATTTCTACAACACATGGTATTTGATGTCAGATCTATAGAGACAATCAGCTCTCTGATGTGGCGTCAGCCAGGCGTTTCCCATCATGCACTGGGCCACACAGTCGGTGGAGAGCTACTGCGGCGCCTGGCTCTAAAATCTGCGGCCGCCTCGCGAGATTACCGTTGATCACGTGTACATGACAAGTCGGGATCAAGTCGGACACAAATCTACCCAGCATGCATTGCGCAGCGATCGCCGCTGATCGATTCTGAGCAGAACTGGCTCCTCTCCAACGACCCTAATGTTCTGAAGATGGACGACAAGAAAGCGCATCTTAAATACTTCTTCCGTCTTCTTACAGTGTTGCGTCATGCAGTCGATTAAAACAACCCGGTTTAAAGTATTACTTTATTAACAACATAAACAACCTGGTTCAAAGTATTACTTTATTAACGAGGTTGGTTATGAATGAAAGAAAGAATATGAAAATTAAACGGGTATTTTTCACAGAGTACAACGCTACTAAACTGTAGTGTTTTTCACTCTAACAGTGTCTCATATCCCTTTATGTTGCCGATGTTGCAAATTATAATCTGATCATAAGAATATGCAGACAACAGTTAATGAAAACCACACAACTCAGTCTGACCTAGAAGTGTTGAGTTTATAGTGTTTTATTGTAATGTGAAAAAATAGTTGATTCAAAAAAGGGCTGAAGCTGCAGTACAACACCAGAGAGAATATCAATGCAGCAGTTTGATCACTTTACAGCAGTTTTCAGCAACAGCAACGTTTGTAGTTTGCCAGTAGGTTTAACAGATTATTGAAATTATATTTCTTTAAATATCACACTCTTCACTAGGGCTAAACAATGTGGACAAATAACTAAATGCAACATTTTGACTGATATGGTGGGAGGGAATGATACATTTTCCACAATTACTTTCATTGGAAAAATATTGGATTGTGGTGTGCTTTTTAGGGGGTTCTGTCCCAAACAAATATAGTATTTTAAATCTGTAGAATATGATCAGCATTCCAGGACATCTCTGCAGAACCACAGTAATTTAAGATGCTCTTTTGGTGCACTTTGAGAATGAATTATTCTGCAAGCACATGGGCATTTTAACAAGAACAACCAAACTTTGCCTCACAGCAAGGTAAAACACAACAGTTTTTAGTTTGTTTTAGTTCAAAATGTGCAGCATGTCTCCCCACATTACAGGAAAGTAGTGACATCAGTGGATTAGTTATTCACGTGAAATTACAGTTTTCTAAGATGTATAAATGTATTTTATTGCTCTCCACAGACGTCCAGCAGTTGTTGGTGGTTAAAGAAGAACAGCAGGTCTGGAGATTCAGTCTGGACCAGGAGGACCCAGAACCCCCACACATTAAAGAGGACCTGAATGACCAGGAGGAACCAGAGCCCCCACACATTAAAGAGGACCAGGATGACCCAGAGCCCCCACACATTAGAGAGGACCTGAATGACCAGGAGGACCCAGAGCTCCCACACATTATAGAGGACCTGAATGACCATGATGACCCAGAGCCCCCACACATTGCAGAGGAACTCTGGACCAGTCAGGAGGGAGAGCAGCTTCAAGGGCTGGAGGAGGCTGGTATCAAGTTCTCATTCACTCTTGTGATCAGTGATGATGATGATGGTGATGAAGAGGAAGCTCAGTCCTCACAGCTTCGTCAAAGACAAACTGAACAGATGGAAACAGAAGCTGATGGAGAGGATTGTGGAGGACCAGAACCAGACAGGAAGTCAGATCCAGAAACACCTCTAGACTCTTCTGAACCTGAGACTGATGACTGTGATGATTTGAAGGAGACCAGAGAACCTCAGTCAGGTTTAAACTCTCTGAATAATGAGGACGTTTATGTCAGTGGTTCAAAATGTAGTACAGGTGAGAAACCATTAAGCTGCTCTGAATGTGGGGAAAGATTTCACCTCAAGGGAGATTTGAAGAAACACATGAGAATCCACACAGGAGAGAAACCTTTCAGCTGCTCAGAGTGTGATAAAAGCTTCAGGTTTAAGTCACGTCTGAAGAGACACATGATGACTCATACAGGAGAGCAAACTTTCAGCTGCTCAGTTTGTGATAACAGTTTTAAGCGCAAGACAAGTCTGAAGAGGCACATGGCGACTCATACAGGAGAGGAAATGTTAAGCTGCTCTGAATGTGAGGAAAGATTTCACCTTAAGAGACATTTGAAGAAACACATGAAAATCCACAGAAGAAAGAAAACTTTCTACTGCTCAGTTTGTGATAAAAGCTTGACGGCACATCTGAAGAGACACATGCTGACTCATACAGGAGAGAAACTTTTCAGCTGTTTAGTCTGTAAGAAAACTTTTACACGGAGTATAAATGTACAGACTCACATGGTAGTTCATACAGGAGTGAAAGCTTTCAGCTGCACAGTCTGTAAGAGATCTTTTAAACATGGCATAAGTGTAAAGAGACACATGAGACATCACCAGTGAGAGAACTCCCTTTAGTTGGTCCTGGTTTTGATAAAGTTTGAGTCCTTTCTTATTCTTTTTTCTTCTTTTCAAACTAACCCACACACACACAGACACGGTTTGTTAAGCGCACTCTCCATTGTGTGTAAAATTATTTATTGCAGACTGAGCAGTCTAATAAATAATTTTCACAGCGTTCATCTTTGCAGACACAAATGTTTACTCACACAGGAGAGAAACCTTTCAGCTGCTCAGTTTGTGATTAAACGTTCTTGTGTAATGAGCAACTGAAGATGCACGTGGTAAGTGTGTTCTGGTTTTGATAAAGTTGACATTGATTCCACTCCCTCACTTGTAAACAAGACCTTGAGATACTTGGCCTCGCTCCATTCATCACGTGATTGTTGCTTTTAAATATTATGCTTGTAATTGTATAATAGATGTGTTCTTTTGTTGACGTTATTGAATATGATCAGTATGTTTTAACATGTATAAACTTTTCTAGTTTTAAAGAGCAGTTTCTGTGATTATTTTGTGTTGTGATGCTAGCTGGTTATCATCAGTACTTGGATTGAAACCTTCACTGTTCACTCTAAATGTGGAATAGTAGCTTTAACTATTGGCATTTTTCGTAAACACTAATTTTGAGACTGTTTCCACAGTGGTTACCCCGTTATGAATATATGTTAATAATTTTAATAATAATAATATAATTGTTCAACCCGTTCACCCATCTGCCGTTTGGAGAGAGATACAGAAGTATCAGCTTCACAACCCCCAGGTTTAAAAACAGCTTCTTCCCTCTAATTAGCCATTCACCCTCCATGTGTAATATATATTTTGTTTGTTTTGTTTCCTATTTAGCAAATTGTGGCTACAATCAAAATTTCGTTGAGAAAACCTGTCGTACAAATTAAGACCTTGTAATCTTTCTACTTGCTAATAACCAAACCGGTTCCTTCCAGATCCAACAACAAAGCTTTATAGCATTTTTTTTACTGTCAAAATACAAATGTTGCTGATTTTTGTTGTTGTAATTATTAGGTGCCATTTTAGTAATTTTAGAAAACAATTCCTAGAGTCATCTCTTTCCATGTCCTAGCCACAACTGTTACGTATGGAAAAGATGGAAGGTAACTCCAAATTGGAATAATGATATACTATTTTTCTTAATTTAAGGGCTTTTATTTTGTAGGTTTCCCACAAAATTGCAGCCAAACCGGATGTTCCTGCATTAGCAACATGGCGCCGACCGTAAGTAGAAACAGCAGCGTCTCTTGGTCGTGTTGATAAAGTGGCAGGTAGCTCCTTCAGTACTGATCCAGTAGCTGCTGTAATAGCGTTCAAGCTGCTGAGTTTAGCTGAGTTTAAATCCACCGCCAAGAATATGTCAGTAGACTGCATTGTTTCAGTTGTAGGTCCAGTGCCAAGGCTTTTGTGTGATATAATTACAGTTACTCTGCTTTACTGCTGCGGTGAGGATCTGCCTTGTTTTAAGTGAGTTCTTCTTATTCTTTCGTATTATTTTTTTGTGAAGTTTTCTGATTTGTATTTTTCTTTATATTTTATAAATTAAAATATACATATTTTTGTCCACTTTATTTAAAAGAAAAAGCCTATATATTTGGCAGATGTGTATGTTTTTTGTGTTGGTCAATTATTATTTTTCTTTTACTTTAACAGCTCAGGGATGTTCATTCAGAATCAGAAACGGGAACAGGAATGTTTACACAAACGACGAATTTTACACAAATAAAAAAGATTTCCGCAAATAAATTCGGAAAATAAATCATATAAAATAACACAAGTATTATAACTCATTTGGGGTTCTTATGACTACTTGAACACAGGGAACAAGGAGGTACAGAAACCCCAGACTCTGGGGCTCAGAAGGTTCATTCTTATAAAGCAAAGACTATTTTAGTAAAGCTAAGGCCTTCAGCTGAAAAGGCAGATTCTTCCTTCATGCTCAGACGAGAGAGAGTCCTGGTCCTGTGGTGGCTCACGGTGAGTTTGAGGTTCTTTTAGTCAGAATCTTAATTTGTAATGTGGCAGCATGGTGTTACCCTTTTAAATCTCTTTTTATCATTTGTAGGTTCACCTGCTGCTGTTTTGCTTTTGCCCGTTGGTTTTGCTTCATCTGTTTTGCTTTAACTGGTTTTGCCACGTCCATTTTATCTGTTTTGCTCTTGGTTGTTTTGCTTTTGCCTATTTAGCTGGGTCCATTTTATATCTGTTTTGCATGGTTTGGCTGTGATTTTGATCTGCATGTTTTACCTTTTTAGTGTTGTTGAATAAATATATATATTCTTTTAATTACCGTAATAAACGTCTGGATAATTTTATGAAACGCATCTCTGGCCAATATCAGTACAGAATCTGTGTCCTTAAACAAACTATATATTGGGGTTTTTAAACTTGTATTTCTTGAGGTGCAAGTCCCCAGGTGGAGTTGTCTGTTTCCTTTTTATATCTCCTTCCCCTAAGACCCCGTCACATACAGAAATAAATGTTAGAAAACAATCTCTTTAGTAGGTTCTTTCCATGTCCTTTCCACCACTGTTCCATAATGGAAAAGATGGAAGTGAATTCAAGATTGGATTAATGATGTACTATTGCCATTAATTTAAGGGCTTTTAGTTTGAAGGTTACCCTCAGTTCCATCCTCAGTTCAACCAACGTTGAACTGAGGGTTGAACTAAGGGTTTTGATGACTGCGCCGCTGATCACATCTGATCAGTTATCAGTCGCTTTAACAGCTGACGGAGTTTGTGTCTGTACACATGATCAGTTTAACGGAGTTGTTTTCTGGTCCGGACCGTTTTTAGCGACCATTCCAATACAAATGCACTTAAAATATTGATACAAATTATCGTATGTTTTCAGTTGATTTAATGGTGTTAAACTACTACTTATATTAATAAAGTCATCACTGTCAGAGTGAAGATGTTTTCTC
>NC_136604.1:22149213-22184213 GCF_910589615.1 Taurulus bubalis
ATATATATATATATATATAGATATGCGCTATAATAGTTAAATATACTTACTAATACAGGCCATTTATTGTTGTATAAAGTGATGTGTTAACCTCGAGTGGTTTGAAGCAGTATGTGTCATTGAAGCTGGTGGCTATTAGCTAACTAATACTACTTTCGGTTATCATGCTAGCAAGCATTTAACGTAAGTCAATTAAGGGGATTTTTTCTCTGGTAGAACGTCAAATGTATTGCTACGCTAAGTGTGTCTCAATGTTATTCAGATGGCCAAAGTTAAATGGTTTTGCTTAAGAGAAGTGAATTTGCTTGATCTAGCATAACGGTCTTTCGTAATATCGCTAATGCTAAATGTTATCAAACGTTGTCGTACATAAAAATGTGAAGGGAGGAGAAATAAGCCAGGAGAGAGTATAGAGAGCATACCACAGTAATAAATTCACCCCAAGAATATTATGTTGCACACAATTTAGTGTGAATAAAACGTTTCGTGTGTCATAAAATTACACTGAGTGTCAGGTATTTAACATTAATAAATAATTAAAATATTATCACTATCTAAAGGTTACATTTAACTCAAATCACATCACATGACTTGTGACACTTGATCACATGATCACTCACATCACTTGAAGCCAAACCCTATGGGGCGGAAACACACATTAATCACATTATACAAATGTTTACTCATTTGAATATTATTACAAATATATTATAATTATGATTAATACATTTACATTATTAAAATATGTACTCATATTTGAATATTATTAGAATTATGAATATATTAGAATTCTCACTAATACATTATTAAATTTTTTTACTATTATTGAACTCAATATTATTACTAATACATTAACTTAATTCACACTATTACAAAAAGGAAACGCAGCAAACCATTCATTAAAGGTCGGATCAGAAGCGCGTTAAGAGCTGACCGACGGCTCTACATGCAAAGGAAAGGAGCTTCAATGCTTCCTTCATTAGCTCCTTTAGCAAAGAGACACTGGACCTTCCTTTTATGAAAGATAATTCTGCCCCACAGTTTTCAGTTTAGTAGCTTTAAACTCTGTGTGATGATCCCTTGGTTTCACTTTAATATTATTTCCTTAATTTATATTCCAACCTTGTTGAAAAAGTAATACTTTGAACACTAAGAAACACACAAAGTATCTGGTCTTCTTTGTCGTCCATCTTCTGAACAGTGTAGTTTCACCGCTGCAGACCCACGTCGCCATCATAACTACGTAGCTCAGTGAAAGAGGAGTGGGATTCTCTAAACCTTTCCTAGCTCCTTCCCACCTTTCCTTAGGAAAAACACGTTAGGAGGGGTTTGGAATATTGGACCGCAGCCCGAGTATCAAAACACCCTCAGAACTAAAATATGGATATTTCATGTCATCATGCTCTCTAGTGTTGTGTCGGTACAGCGCTGCTCTCTTGTGGAAATGTTGTGGTACTACATTATATATATATACATTATATATATATATATATATATATATATATATATATATAGATATAGATATATATATATATATATATCTATATCTATATATATATCTATATATATATATATATATAGATATATATATAAAGATAGATAGATAGACAGACAGATTGTAAAAAAAACATTCCTTATGTCTTTTGCTTGCAAATAACTTTATGTTTTTCATGTCATTTACATTTATTTACATGAATCAATATATAAAACATTGTTCCTCTCATCTCTCTCTCTCTCTCTCTCTTTCTCTCTCTCTCTCTCGTAGAGTTACAGTTTAACATTTAATAATCATGACAACAATAACTCTCAAGCTTAACCGGGTGGTTTTAGTTGGCTGATTTAAACCAGAGCGTCGATCCCAGAGGAGCAGAACACATGACCGCCAGCGTGGAATCGCGTCTCCTAGAAGTTACGTTACTACAGCACATTATTATTTACAGAAAGAAAAATATAAGACGCATTAAAAGAGACGATCACATATTTTTGTGTCTTTTTGTTGATACTTAAACTTTTTACTGACAATTTCCGCCCTCGCTTTACAAATAAACTCGCACCCATTAAAGCGAGATCCTTTTAAATCATCTCTCTGTATTTGTTTTAATTAAGAGTTTGTTTTTTAGCAAAAGAGCCAACAAGACGTGTAATAATGTGAATATTTACACGTTTTCTCTGCATATCATTGCAAACAGGATGTCTTTCAGTTTGTTGGACGCTTTTTTTTGGGGGGGGCGTCGATAATTTGCAGATTAATCGATCATAAAAAATCGTTATTTGCATAAAAAACGTAATTTTCTAGGAGACGGGGTTGCCGGGCGATATCGACGTAACGGGCAGGAAAGAGTGATGTCATTTCCTGAACTCCTCCGATCGGCCCGATCGACGTCTACGCCTCGATATCGTCGCGACGTCGATATCGAGGCGTATTTGCTGGAAAGATATCGCGATATTTTGACGTTCTCCATATCGCCGCGCCCTGATCTGAAGGTCTGTCTGCTCCTCTTCCTCCCTCCCTCTCCTCCTGCCTCCTCCCTCGCTCTCCTCCCTCCTCACTGCTCTCCCTCCTGCTGCTGTCCGTCCTTGTTGATGACGTTCTTGAAGAGCGTGAGCAGCGGCCTCTGGCTGCGCTCGTCCCAGCTCTTCATGAAGCCGCCGTAGCGCTTGCTGGCCGGCGGGCCGCTCCAGCGGAAGTGCTTCATCTTGTACGTGCCGTCCTTCTTCTCGTGGACGTCGCCTCCCAGCCGCCGCTCCTCCTGCTCCTCCTGCTCCTCCTCGGCCACGTCCCGGGCCTTCTCCTCCTCGCCGGCGGCCATCATCATGTTGGCGGCGGCGAGCTCCCGCCTCCTCATCTCCCCGGGGAACAGCTCGGCCGACTCCTCCTCCACGCCGTTGGAGGCGTAGACTTTGACCGGGCGGCGCTTGCGCCCGACGGGTTTCCCCCAGCGGAAGTGCTCCATAGAGTAGGAGCGCTTGGCCTGAGAGGAGGAGGGGAAGGAGGAAGAGGAGGAGGAGGAAGAGGAGGAGGAGGGGAGGAGAAGAGAGAGGGGAAGCAGAGACTCGGGGTCTGATGGAGGAGGGGGTTGGAGGTGGGCGGCGCCCGGGATGACGGGCACCTCGGCGGTGAGGTCGGGGCGACAGAGCTGGATGCACTCCTGCAGGAGGAGAGCACAGGGGCGTCAACATGGAGGACGCTCAGAGATTCAACTTCTCTTTAAACGTCTTTACCTTGTTTTACTAAACGTCTTTAAATACGTCTTCTTTTGTTGACGAGATTTGATTTTTCCACTTCAATGAAAAACAGTTTTAGAAACAAATTATTATTGTTATTGTAAAGCTGGAGAAGAAGTCAATATTCTGGCAGGGTTCCGCTGAGGATTCATTTTAAAATAGAGAAAGTCTTTAATTTCATTTTGTTTTATTCACGTTTTTGTTTCTCCTCCTTTATCGTGGAGACAAACTTTTTACGAGACATTTCTTTCCACATTCATGTCAAACTGACATTTGAACCGCTTGAAATTAAAAAAATGATGATGATTTATGTTCTATTTCTGTCCGTGTTTTTCGTGTTTTTCTGACGCGACACGAATTTGCGGCGCCGCGTCCACCGCGGAAGTTTACTCGCGCGAGTAGAAAGAGGGTGTTCACACCAAACGCGAATTCGCGGCACGACCAAAGGGGCGTGGCTTAGCTCTGTTGCTTGCCTCTGTGAGAGACAAGCGACGAAGCTTTCATTTCCGCTATCGACCATGGAATAAATAACCACTAGTTCTGCTTTATACTTGTTGTGGAAGTCCCAAACATGTCGGAACATGAAACGCCCTCGTATTTGGGTTCATAACATCATCCGTAGCCGCACACAGCTCGGTGAATTTCACCGACTCCTCCAGGAACTGCGTCTCGCGTATCTCCGTAAAACGATACCGATTATGCCATCCACCATGGAAATAACCACCAGTTCTGCTTCATACTTTTTGTGTAAACTCCACATATGTCGGAACATCAAACTCCATGGTGTCTGGGTTCATACTATTATCCGTAGTCCCACAGCAGCGTCTCAATGAAGCCGCTGTCAGCGCTGGTTCAGGCGGAGCAGCAGCAGTTTCATTCAGAACCGGGGAGGCGGCGGTGGTGACGGGCGGAGCTTCTCAACGCTGATTCTCAACGCTGATTGGCTGCCGCAACTTTGCGTCACGCGATTTCTCCGCCAGAGTTGGGAGAATTCAACTCACGCGAATTCGCGCCGCGTCCTTCGCTTCGTTCGCCCCAGGTCAAACGTTCTGTTCGCGCCGCCTCCAACGCGTCTATCTCGCCGCAAATTCGCAAATTCGTGCCGCAGCGCGTCTGTGGATTGACTTTACATGGAATCTGGTCGCGCCGCAAATTCGCGTCGCGTCCGGTGTGAACACGGCATTATGCTGTTATGTATTTTAAAAGTCCTTTTAAAAGTTTTTTCAAAAATGACTCAAATCCACATGACGAATGTTTGACTGTTGTTCCTTCATTTTCTGAGCTGGTTCATGTTTCAACTAAATATTTTAAAATAAAGTTTAGTAAAAGGAAAATTAAGTCTTTAAAGTTTTTTTACCTTTTCATTTTTCATCTTCTATTATTTGTCCATGAATTCGGCTGACACATTTTTCTCAAAGGAGGAGTAATAAGAGCTTCATGAGTAATGCTAAGCTAACTAGCTGCCTTTCAGCCGTCTGGCTCACAAGCACTTTGACGCTTTGTTAATAAATACAAAGTTAACGATTCCCTCCTCCTTTATATTCTACTGACAGCATGCACATGTATTTATTAATTCATTTTAATTTAATTTAATTAGGTGTTGGTAGGCTAGCAGTTTCCCCCTGCTTCCAGTCTTTATGCTAAGCTATGCTAATGACATCCAGACAATCTTCTCGTCTTTTAAATGCTGAAAACAAACACAATTTAATAAAATGGATGTTGATCTAAACAGTGTGTGTGTGTGTGTGTGTGTGTGTGTGTGTGTGTGTGTGTGTGTGTGTGTGTGTGTGTGTGTGTGTTACCATCATGCTCGTCTCAGAGTTGACCTCCTGACAGCTGGGATGTTCCCAGCACTGACTGACATCTCCTCTGGCCACGCCCACCGCCGCCAAAGCCACCAATAGCCACGCAGGACACATTTCTCTGCAACGCGTAACAGGGTTATTTTATTCGGCCGCAGTCTTTTCAAAATAAAAGCTTCTCATTCATGACACTTCCATTCAACTTAATTCGTTTGGCTTTAATTTGTATTTACAAAACCCCGATAATGGTTTTAAAAGTAAATGTTAATAAATAATCATCCAAAATATAACATGAACAAAATCTACAATTACTACCAATGTCCATGAAAACAATACATTTAAACATCCACATTATTTTACTGTTGGCCCACAGCTTAAACATATTTACAGCACAGAGAAACGCTAAATAAAGTCATATATTTACATATTTTCAAAATAAGAAACACTGTAGAGTAAAACTCAAAAACGAAAATAGAGAAAAAAATACGGTTGACTAAAAAAAGAAAGAAAAAAAAGTCACTTCAAAAGAAAGTAGTGATACACTTAAAAATATACAGTAATGAGGAAATTCCTGACACTTTAACAGAAACCCCGGTTCTACGGCAGCCTGGAGAGGACATAAGTATGGATTTCATGGTTAATGTTCTCTTGCAATCATTAAACACATTTTTAATAATGAAGCTCAAACATTACTCTACGGCAGGTTGACACAATTAATATTTTAAACACAAGAAAACGGTTTTAATTTCCACAATTGTTTCAGATGAATAAATACAAAATAAAAAATAACCACGTCATTAAATATTTGCTTTTTAATCACCGAAAATCATTACACATAGTTATTTTTAAGATAACAAATAACTTTGTTAATTTCAATTGCATAATGTGCATCATGTTATTTTATCTATGTTGACATTGAATTATATTTCATAATTCAAAAATGAATAATTTCACATTGTCATTTTCGAGAAGTTTACTCTATTCTCTCTTATTACACATATGATTGAATGCATTTCATATTTCATGTATTCAACATTTTAACACGTTTTTCTTTTCATCATATTTCTCTAACTCTTTATTCATTATCTTTTGTTCACCGCTTATAAAACACTTTGTAATCACTGTGTTGATGTATTGTATAAGTGTGATATTGTTTATGATCATTATTATTACTGTGTAGTTTTTTACTTTTTAAATCTGTCCTCCTTTTAGTTTAAACATTGTTTAGAATATATAGTAAAATATAGAAAGCACAGCTCTTTAATATAAATTGAATAAAGAAAAACGTCATAATAGTCAGACAGATAATGAAGACACTCACCGCTCGTCTGCTGCTTTCAGTTCGTTCAGCTGGTGGACAGAGTTCTGCTGCTCCCCTCCGCTTTGGTCCTACAACTGACCAGGCGACTTTATATACTATCAGCCAAGGACACACACACACACACACACACACACACACACACACACACACACACACACACACACACACACACACACACACAGCACATCAGCATCAGCATCATTGTCATCGTCATCGCTCTCCAATGGAAATTTCTCCAACTCAAAAAGCTGAACTTTCAAATAAATAAATAAACGCTAAAACAACTTTATATTCCTCCAGTTTTATGATTTTTTTTATGCCAAAAATGGCATCCATGTTCCCCAGAGGATGAATCCTATTGACTTTGGTAATCTTCTGACTTTCTTTTTTTGTAACTATTGGACAGATTGCCATGAAATTCTGTAAATATTCATCTTCCCTTCAGCATTAACAACCATTTTTTAGCGCTATCATCATGGCCAACATTGGTCCAATACTTTAATGTGTGACCCTTTCATTACCTGACTCCCACATCCGGTCACTTCCTTTGTCACCTTCCGTCCTGCAGTACTTAAACCATCGTATATATATTTTTCCTTTTCTATGCACTATCATAAACCAATATACCAGTAACACATATATGAACTTATTAGCTATGTTCCCGAGGGTTTTCTGTATATTATACCTTTTTTAATTATTAAAATAGGGCTTGTGGTTGAGGAGATAATCTGAATTTAGTACGGGTATATTAACCATTCAGATTTTTTTAGGTTAAGCATTAAAGTCGGAACATAAAAACACATGAAGATATTTATTTATTCATCGAACATTTCATGTTGTCATTGAAGCTGTTCGGACAAAAAAAAACGAGTAAACAGATTATTTGAACCTACCTCTCATCTTCTGAGGAAAGAGTCTGGAGGAGTTACTTACGAAGTACACACTGTTGCATGCAGTACACGCATACAAGACGTTCTACTGCTTCAAAACAATGCGGCCTGAACGTGGACCGTCTTCCTCTGATACCGCCGCAGGAGGCACCCTTTGGCTTCTGACTCACCGGGCGCTCGAGTATCTACGATGTAATCCCATCAGCCCAGCAGAAGAAGCTCTGGGAGTGTATCGCGCTGTTCTGTTTTGAAGATGTGACTTTCGGTCGCTTAACTCTGAACACTGTGTGCATGCGGGCGGCTCTTCCTGACGTCAGGAATCACCAAAACCCAAATAACAAACGTATCTTATCAAAATGTATCTCGTGCCTGACTGGCCTTGCCAACATCCCGATCTCCCCACCGGACTCTCTTCCTCGGAGACAGCGGCACACATCGAGGCCGGGACCTTGGCCTTGGACGGAGGAGGACACCTGCGAAATGGGTCGGGGAGGTTAGGGGTGAAAAAAATGTCCTTCAGCTAAATTATTCAAAATGTCTCTTTAATAAAATACTCAAAGACATTTGAGAGCTTTCTGGTTCTCACAAGCAGGTTTACAAAGCTATAATAACCTTGCAGGTGGAAGGAAACAAACATAGGACTTTCAACCAGGTGACCGGTATTCGTGTCCCAAAGGTGTTGTGGACTTATCATAGCCATGTAGCCCTTTATCGTGCATGTAACCATATGTGGTCATTTCCCTCACAAAGTTTTTTTAAAGAGCCCTATAAAGGGTTAAGCCCTCACCCTAACCCTAGCCTAACCCCTAATCCTATTTATTGTTTGAGTTGTGTTTAGAGGTTGTACATGGGGAGTATATATTATTCTAGCCCTGATTTTTATGTTTAATTTGGTACCTAACATGTTTTCCTTTTCTTTTTTTGGGGATTTATACCATGTTTTTTTCTTGATTTGTACCTTGTGACCTGGTAAAGTAACTTCATGAATGTTTGTTATGTTCCCGGTTCGTGTTTTACTTAGTTTACGTATCTATTTGAAGCCCAACCAGGATGTTTTTTGCTCAACCTAACTAAAGTGATTTTGACGCCCAAACTTTGTGTGTTTTTGTTTGACGGCAAACGTCCGATAACCGAGCGACAGCATGTGAGAAGTTGGGACGAGGACGTTGCTCGGGTCGGAAACGGCATGCGGTTGGACTTACAGAGCTGCAGGAACGAGTCCTAAAAACCCAGAAACCAATCAGCATCTTCCGGTCCCGTCGTCTCAAAGCCAACGAGGCTTATTTCAAATGGGTGTTTGAAATAAGGTCTGTGGTTAACACAAGGTGAAGAAATCATAAACAAAGATTCTACAATACATAAAATACGTCAGTAAATAAACTCTTGTGACTTTTGAAGCTTTCATTTGTGAAGATTGTCCAATTAAAATGGATAAAAAATCCAATTGAAGAATCCCACTGGCGTTCCATAATGGAAAAAAATGAGTCTGTTTTCGCCTCGTGACCGCAGCAGGTCATATAAGCTGTTTTCCTGATCATCCACGTTGACGTTTTCATAATTGACGTTGTTGTTTAATTGGCGGTTTCACGGAAGGAAACGCATCGACCTTCAAACTCCAATGCTGGAGACTCCAGGATGAAAACGTAGCGGCACACAAAAGAAAGAAAATGCACCGTGCAACTCTCCCTCCACCACCGTACGTGTTAAATGTCAGCCGACGCATCATGCAGATTAACACCAAGCCGACATGTCGTGAAGAGGGGATTCAAACCTGCGGGGTCCAAGTCTACAGTTACACACACACACACACACACACACACACACACACACACACACACACACACACACACACACACACACACCTGCTGCAGCAGCTTTCCATTCTCTTAGCCCTCTGTGTGACTAATGATTAATCTGACCACCGGGGAAAAGGTTGACGAGGATCAACTTCATTTTTTAAAGCTCTGTGACCTCCAGGAGCCTCTCTACGAGCCTGAAAGACAACGAGGACCCTCACTTTAACATTCAACATCCTCCAGGAGCCTCTGATAGACAAATGAGCCCCTAACCTTTGCCTTCAACATCCTCCAGGAGCCTCTCTTTAAAGCATAGATCCTGGCTGTTCATTGAGGCCCCCTTTCATTCCTTCATGATTCATCTTTCTTCGCACCGTTCACACAGGAACCAACGCTGATTGGCTTCTGATCTGAAGGCTTTTGTCTCCAAAAACTGTTGACACCCACCAAGAATCTCCCTCTAAGACCTTTTGTCAAAGCTGTGTATTTGTATTAAAGCTAAACGTTGTTCTGTTAAAACACAAGGATCTCGACAAAGTTATGCATATTTACCTTGTTGTGTTCTCAAAATGTGAAAAAAGAGAGAAAAGAACATTGTTGCAAAACATACATTTTCGTTCAAGCTGTTTTTGATTGAGAAGTCAAGTTGTGTTGTTTCTGTCTCGAGTCAGATTCAGACAAAGACTCTTCTTTTTTTCTGTTTTACTAATGGAACAAACCGAGCATCTTCTGGAGGCCGGCAGGTAAATATAAACCCATTAGAGGACTCCCACAGCCTTGAACCTTCATTCAGCCCACATGCTCGGGGAAAACATGAAGAGGTAATGGCATGACAAAACCAGCAGAAGAGCCCAGCGATGACATTATCGACACGGTGTCAGAAGTGGAAGCACTTTGCTCTCAGACTGTCTGTCTGTCTGTCCTTTGGTCTGCACTGCACAGAAATACCAATAATATTACATGTTAGGTTAAATTACCTGGAATAAATATTTACAGAACTGCAGTTTTTCTCTTAAGTGACACCTTTAAGAGGAACTTGTGTCCAATATCATCGTTATGTGGTTTGTTGTGTTCGACATTTTCGTAACATGGGATGTAATTAACTTTGCAGGACTGATTCTAAACCTCCAGAAAGACACTGTTAAAGGTCCCTCTCCTATCAGGCATTATACGCATTATATAAACATGTACAAATGGTATGAGAGTATGTAAGGGTATTTGTTTATGGTTTATTAATATGATGGATTGGTCAACAATGAGGACTTCTCCCATATAGACATATTTTATTTTAAATATCTACTGTATGGTCATGAAATTAACAGATCAGCAACCCCTTGTTAAAATAAATGTTATCCGATGTCAGTGACTGTAACTTGTCGTCACATTATTCTAAACCCATTAAATGTAATCAATTACCTTCCAGGCCAATGACTGCCAATCCCGTTAGAGGATTATCAGGATAAGATGTCATACCCGGTGCACAAACACACCGTCACACACACACACAAACACACACACACACACACACACACACACACACACACACACACAAGTAGTCTCCTGGCTGTCCTGATGCTTTTCCATTGCGATGAATTCAGCGTTGCAATGCTGGGACGTACAGGGCAACAGGTAGGAGTGTGATGTGTGTGAGTGTTTCAACTTCAATGTAAAATTCATGCAAAGGAAAGGACTGGTTTTAAAAATAAGAAGCTTTAGCTCACTGGCTTTGCTGCCAGTGCTTTAGAAGCTCACAGTCAACATGTATTAACCTTTAGTTGTGTAGTCAAAGTTGCAATGCCATCGTGTGGTGATACAGTTGAACGCAAGGACTGTTCTGAAAACTTTCTTGAAGGTGCATTGAAGGTGCAACACGAATGATATTGAATGATTAAATTCCATGACAATATGTTTTTTTTACGTCCAATGGCAGGAGTAAGGATGGCCAGTGTCAACACTTGGTTCTTACTTTAAGGTTGCTGTGCATCAGCTGACTAGAACTTGATGTTGAGCATCCTTGAATGCACCAACATGTATTGTTTTCACGGTCCAGGGTTTCCATGAACTTTCAGTTTCTTGCACCTGTTTGTTCATAGTTTTCACATAGTTTGCCATATTGTTTTAGTGGGGTCATTGTTTTAGTGGAGTTTTATGGCACATAATCGGATCACTACAAAGGGTCCTATGTTCCCAACAGTTATATGTACAGAATGAGGGACTGTGGCTCAGAAGGTGGAGCGGGTTGTCTCTCAATCAGAAGATCTGCGGTTGGATCCATGTCGTCCATGTCAATGTGTCCTTGGGCAAGACACTTAACCCCAAATTGCTTCTGAAGGCTGTGCCATCAGGGTGTGGATGCTCAGATAGTCCTGATGGGCAGGTGGCACCTTGCATGGTAGCCGATGCCATCAGTGTATGAACTGGTGTAAATGTGTGAATGACATAGTGTTAAAGTGCGTTGAATGGTCGGACGACTTGAAAGACGTAATACAAGCGCAAGTCCATTTACCATTTAACATAACAAAGGATCCTATGTTCATGGTCATATGTTCCCCAGAGTTGTATGCCACAAAATGGGATATACAAAAACGTTAAAGCTTGAAGTTGCTCAGTGCGTTTGTGTTTTCGGTCAAAAGTATGTGTAAACTTCATCCAGACTTTATTTCTGCTCTTCAACAGTTGGTTTCAAACAAAGTGGAAGATTCAACTAGCAGGTCTGAACTTTTCTTTTGACCTGGCTGGGCCCATCGTCTCTGTCTCTGTTATCATGTCAAAGGGGTTTCTCACTTCAAGGACTTCAAGGTTTGCTGACAAAACCAAAATGATGTCTGGAAAATGGCTCCTCTCAATGATTGTAACCCTGTTTCCTGGGCTAAAGGTTAACAGGACTTTCATAGATCTCTTCCACTACCAATCCAATTAATGGTAAAGCACTAGTCCTTGGGCCACTGGACCAAGTTGAGTACCTTCGAAACCTGGCTGGTGTTACAGAGTTTGAAGAGGGAGAACCGGTTTGTATTTGAGTCACAATTCACAAGACTTCTTCTTCATCTATGTTTTTTGTACAGTTCTTCCCCATCCTACAAACCAAGACTAACTTTGGGAGACATCTGACCCTCAACTTGTAGCTAAGACGTCTGATGTTGATTCAGCGAATTGAAACCGATGTCTTCACTTGAAGTTGCTATACATCAGCAACAATCAGGGAGGGCGAGTTACTGAATGTTCAGCATGAAGTGGCAATCCATGTTTCTAACCTTTGCCTTCCTGACCCGTCGGTGTGACCATGTCACTGGGAACTTTGCGGCCTCTGATGAACACCCAGATATCGGACACGATGAGGATGTGCACCCCAGTATCCTCACAGAAAGAAACGGGGATGTACCGGACATGAACATCCAGACAAGCAGAGATGAACCGGACACAAGCTTTGACACCAACTGGGGCATCGACAAAGACAACTACGAGGACGCTGACTGGCATCCTCCTCCCTACCTCCTGGAAACGCACTCCGACCTGTCCCCGAACGCCTCGCCGGAGATTCGCAGAGGCAGCACCGGCATTGATGACGAAACCAACCAAACCTTCAACCGGACGATTGGCAATTCATCGGCACGGTGCGGCGAGTACAGCAGCCACCTGACGTCCAGCGGGCGGTGCCGGCTGACGGCAACGTTGCCTCCGGTGCTGGTGGGAACGTCGCAGCAACGCTGCCCGGACATGTTCCGCTGCACCGACGACATCTCGTATTGGCTCCACGAGAACCAGAACAGGAAGGAGCAGCTGGAGGAGCTGAGGGAGACGATGTCAGGGCTGCAGGAGGAGGTGAGGAACCACCGCCATCGAGTCCAGACCCTGGAGTTGCAGGTACACTGCTGTGCACTAGTTTACAGTGTATGTGATCAGTGAAATGGCAGCTTAACTTTCTTAAAGAAATAGTGCAACGAGTTGTAAATAGAGTCCTGCAGGAGTGAGTCCTAACACCTGGATATGAGGTTGCATTGTTTCACTTCAGGTTCCCTCAAAAGTCTCAAAGTCAGAGGGTTTTTAAATAGGATTTTGGTTAGATGCCTGAAATAAGATCTGTGGTTAACACAAGTTTAAGATTTACACGTTTTGTTCTACGACTTACAATTCATAAGTAGATAGATACCACTTTATTTTGTAGCTTTTACGTGTCCCCTAACAAGTGACGAAATGAGACTGCAGAGGTTGTCGGGGACATTACAAGTCATCATTCCAACGAGTTCGTCTTCACTTCCTGGACTCGCGCTCATGCAGAGTGATTTCTTCTATTTTTTAATTGATGAGTTAAAACAAATTAAAAACATGAGTTAAAAAAAATTGAAAGTCAAATTTTATTAGGCAAAAATCTGCTTGCTTTCTGAATGAAGATACTTGAACTTGCATTCCTGCAGAGACTTAAATGTGAAGACTGATACCACTCAGTAAATATTAAGCGACAAACAGCAGCTAGTTTCTTTTCTCATCGAAGCTTGTGATGTCAAAGTAGTTCTTCAATATGATGTTATTACTGACAAAATATTCAAGTAAATTGATATATTATTTTCCAGAGGCAGGAAAAGAAGTTTGAATTGAGAAGCAGAAGGGATGTTTTGTTAGAGAGAGAGAGATCGAAATCCAAGCGAGGCCGAGAGTCAACGTGCCACTGGAGATGGTGAAATAATCTGCCAACTGGAGAGAGGGAAGCCAGGGTGTTTTAACAGGGAGGATTTGATGAGATGATTGAAGACAGGTGTGGAGATGAGGCCAGTTGCCCAGAAGCCA
Organism: Taurulus bubalis; assembly: GCF_910589615.1. Classification (NCBI taxonomy): domain Eukaryota; kingdom Metazoa; phylum Chordata; class Actinopteri; order Perciformes; family Cottidae; genus Taurulus; species Taurulus bubalis. The sequence goes on from NC_136604.1 coordinate 22,163,033, forward strand.
CGCCCACGTCACACACACACACACACACACACACACACACACACACACACACACACACACACACATGTAACAGGGAGCGAACAGGGGACACAGGGAAAAGACAAAAAAGGTCGAGCCGTGACATGTAGTTTCACTCCAAAAAGACAAAGTGTTTCTTTCACAGGCATGTCAATTAATTTTTATTATTTTAAGTAACATTTCATAAATTAATCTTCTCCCAAATGAGCTATTTTACCACTTTTTAAATAATTGTTATCTATATTTAATAATTTGACACTTGGAATTAGTCTTTACATCGGATTAAACATTTGTTTATTCATCTATTTTAACACATTTTTGAGAAATTGAATTTACTATGCATCCATCCAGAGGCTATATGATCTTCTCTCGCATAAACAAAAATCCACATTTCCAGATGGCATTTAATTGTTCTTTGATATTCACGTACTGCCTCACAAGCTAATTGTTTTTAGCACTAAAACTGAACAGAAACCATACAGGCAATGCCACAAAAACTATTAATACCAGTGGGGGGCGCCCCCCTCTCTCTCTCTCTCTCTCTCTCTCTCTCTCTCTCTCTCTCTCTCTCTCTCTGTCTCTATGTATCTCTGTCTGTCTTTATCTCCCTGTATTGACACCCACTAAGTCCTCCTTAACCCTGAATGCTAACGGGATTAGCTGCAGGCCTTTTGGTCGGGTCCCTGCATCCGGCTGAGTGAGGCTGACCCAGAGAGCACCTTTCTGGGCTGGAGTGTCTACGAGGCCACCCTTGGTCAAAGTCGAGCTCAGACTGCTGTCTGATTGTGTTTGTTTTTGTAAATGGTGCCATTGTTTGCTGACGAGAGTCCTAGAAAAGCAATGTTTTCCCTCTTCAGATTTTAGCATACAAGCTACTCAATGGATTGAAATACAAATATGTTGGTGATCAGGCATCTTGTTGATTTAGTTTACTGTACCACACAAATAAAGATAAACAAAATAACCAAAATGATAGTTTACACGTACATTTTCTCTTCAGACGCGTATCGGCTCTTTACCTTTACCTCCACTTTCTTGTGACCACGCAGACTCATCTCGTCATTGAGTGGCTTCACACAACATTTTCTTTCTGGCCACGCTTTTTTCTTCTTTTTTATGTGATTGTACTAAATACAACAGACAATTGATTAAATTAGGTTTCACTTTTGTTTACGTGTCCACGCTCGCTGAACAGTGTCTACGAGGGAGTGTGTAGTAGACAGTAACTCCCATAATTTAGCGGGTTTTGGCACCTAGCGAGAATGTCAAAATGTGAAACGGCGTTCTCTAGAGCCAGCGTTCAGTTTGTCCCTTCTGGGCTGCTGTAGAAACATGGCGGCACAAGATGGTGGACTCTGTGGACCCGCTCCCTACGTAGATATAAAGCTAAAGAAAACGTAACAGTTGTTAGTTTCAGGTGATTACGCATTGATTAAAACACAAGTGTGAATATTATATTCCATCTCTGCCAAATAATCCCAAATGTTACACACTGTCTGTCCCTTTAACCTCAAACTCTATTGGAAGTCTTGTGTTTGAAGTTTAGACCACATATTTAAATACACTTAACAATAAATTGGTTTTCCCCATTGTTTCCCATTGATTACAACAGGAGAACAATGAAAGTGTTGGTTTGGAGTCGCCATTGGACCAGCGGTTGCATTCTCTGGAGTTGCGTCACGCCGAGGCCGACACGCTGCTCCAGGTTCACGAGGCGCTGCTGTACGAGCTGCAGGCGCAACTCCGCAACCTCTCGGCCGCCGCCGCCGCGCAGCGCCTGAGCCGCAACGCGGGCTGCGCCGCCAACGTGGTCAGGGCGACGGCGCTGCTCGGCATGCGAGACACACTGCCGCCAGGTACACATGCAACCGACACAGTGGTGAGTTGCATGAATTGCATGTTGCATGATGTTCATGCAACCTAACTGGAACATTTTAACACAATCTAAAAACGGCACGCTGCAGCATGTGAGTTGCTGCAGGGCATTGAATATTTATTCTGTATTTATTTTGTATATAATGTTACATTGTGAACAACCAATTTGTGTTTAAATTGGCTAGAGAGCTAGCAACGTTAGCTGTAACGTTAGCTGTAACGTTAGCAGGACCGCTAACGGCTAACGAATGAAGGTTCTGTTCAATTACAATATGATGCGTTCAGGCTCTGTTCAGTGAAATAACGTTATCATGATGTGTTCAGATGAAATCTCGTAAAATGTAGCATTGGTGAGAAACTAAATACAGTTGTTTGAAAGAGATGTTTACATAAATATATATATATATATATATATATATATATATATATATATATATATATATTATATATATAGATTATGACCTCTTTACACCAGCTCTAAAAATACATCATTAAAACTACTAATGACACAATTTGTTTTAATCCATAAAAAATACAATCTTTTACTTTCTAATCATTTTAATTTTGTGTTTTTATGAAGAAAAAAACACTATAATTTACTAAAATCAAGTAAAAGGATAACATGTTGGAATTTCTATGGTTTACTAACTTCAGGGCGTTGAAATTACTTTTGGAAAGCTTGCAAAAATAAATGAGTCTGGATCCTTGTAGACCAGCTGCTATAATTAAACAACAAAGAGATCTGTAATTTGGATCATTAATGGTCAGAATTCGTCTTGTATTGTGTGTTTTTCAATGTCACTGAAAAGAAACAACGTAATCCATTAATTTAATCTTCAAAGTGCTCGATTAAATTGAATTGATTCAACAAAGAAGATACAGCAGTTATGGTTAGTTACAAACCATAACCTTTGTGTTTACCTGCAGGAACATTTCCCATGATGCACTGAAGTTGAAAGAAGCGCCATCTTTTCCTTTTCTTTTTATTATTAGTCTCTGTCTCCGCCCCTCAGATGGACCTCGCCTCTCTTTCTGTCCGTCGGACTGTGCGTCTCTGTATCACAACGGCGTCCGACATTCCGGCGTCTACACCATCATCCTGTCGCCGGGCCACGCCCTGCCCGTCTACTGCGACATGGAGACCGAGGGTGAGACACGCACGCCCGCGTTAGCAAGTACAAGGCAACAAAGACGCGTACATCTGTGTGCGTGACACGTGTTCTTGGCGTGTGCTCCAGGCGGAGGCTGGACGGTGCTTCAGCGGCGGCGCGGCGGCTTGGTGAGCTTCAACCGCGGCTGGTCGGAGTACCGCGACGGCTTCGGCGAGCCGCGAGAGGAACACTGGCTGGGCAACCAACAGCTCCACCTGCTGTCCAACCAGGGCCACTACAGCCTGCGCATCGACCTGCACGACTGGAGCCACGCCCACAGACACGCCCTCTACCACAGCTTCAGGTAGACAGACTGGACGACGTAGACCAGTAGTGACGGACCAGACGTCAACCTCCGGGTCTGAAAAGTGAAGTCTGTGCTTCATGTGTTAAAGCTGTATTCTCTCTCCTGACCACCAGGGGGCGACTCCTCTGGTTGTATAGAAGTCTATGCTTCATGTGTTAAAGCTGCATTCACTCTCCTGACCACCAGGGGGCGACTCTTCTGGTTGTATAGAAGTCTATACTTCATGTGATAAAGCTGCATTCTCTCTCCTGACCACTAGGGGGCGACTCCTCTGGTTGTATAGAAGTCTATGCTTCATGTGTTAAAGCTGCATTCGCTCTCCTGACCACCAGGGGGCGACTCCTCTGGTTGTATAGAAGTCTATGCTTCATGTGTTAAAGCTGCATTCGCTCTCCTGACCACCAGGGGGCGACTCCTCTGGTTGTATAGAAGTCTATGCTTCATGTGTTAAAGCTGCATTCGCTCTCCTGACCACCAGGGGGCGACTCCTCTGGTTGAATAGAAGTCTATATAAATGACAACTCGCGGTCCGGGAGTTGTCTGCAAAAAAAACCAAGATGGCGACGGCCAAAATGTTGAACTCGATGCTTCAAACCAATGGAGTGACGTCACGGTGACTCCGCCCACTTCTATCTACCATGCAGAGGACAGGCAGACGTGGATCCCTTCTTCTAATATGACTCCCTCTCCTCCTCGTGCAGGATAGAGAACGAGGAGAACCAGTACCGCCTCCACGTGTCCGGGTTCAGCGGAACGGTGGAGGATTCGTTCGGTTGGTACCACGACCAGCGCGGCTTCAGCACGCCGGACACCGGCAACATCTGTGCCGAGATCAGCCACGCCGGCTGGTGGTTCCACCAGTGCTTCTACGCCAACCTCAACGGCGTCTTCTACGAGGTAGCGAGCGACGAGAATGAAACGTTTGTCCAGAAAACCACAGAACGGGTTCATTGCTTAACTTAACGCTGGAACCCTTTTTTCACCACCAGGGGGGGCGCTATTCCCTGAAAGCCCAGAACCTGCTGGGGCCGGACGGCATCGTCTGGTTCTCCTGGCAGGAGTCAGACTTCTACTCTCTGAAGGCGGTCACCATGATGACGCGACCGCGCAACTTCAGGCCGCGGCTGTCGCACGCCGGGACAGTCTGAAGCCCAAATACTCACAAATGTACCAATTTATGTATTAATCCGCTGCTGAAAATAGACCTCAACAAATGCTCTTTTTTTCTGCTTTAAAAAATAAATATGTCAAAAGAGTGACGCCTACTCCAGGGTTCATACACAACTTTTCCATGACTTTAACCAAATTGTCATGAGTTTTCATTACTTTAACCAAATTTCCATGACTTTTCATGTATTTTCCATGACTTTAAACCAAATGTCCATTACATACATTTAGTGAAGTCTGTGTGTAAACAGTAAAAAGTGAGTAAATGTAGTATTTAAACTAACAATGAGAACACAAAGCATACAATAAACCTTAAATGACACAAATGAATGAGACAATAGTTTGATTAAAAGAATAAACATTTATATAGATGCTGTATGTATGCCTGCTTATATTCTGAGTCTTTCTTTTAAAAGCATATTCATTATTTCAAACTCAGCGTAAATGAACACATGAACACATGAATACACACAATGATGGATTTCACTCACTTTTGGATTATTATTATTATTATTATTATTATTATTATTATTATTATAGTGACACCTGTCAAGATAGTGCAAACTACAACTCAATATAATAATTAGTCATAGATGTGGAGATTTTTCTTTTGCAGTTAAACACGACACGCAATTCACATCATATAATTATTTATTGGAATAGTGACAGGTATTCATGGATACATCTACAGGACTTCCCAAAGTGTGAATTCAGGCGGGTTGTTTTCTCAGCCGCCTGCACGACTAGCAACTGTACAGAAATATGTAAATCCAGCCTCCGTGTTGTTGCTGTTGCTGTTGAGGATTGTTCCCCCGACCCCGGGAGGTGGAGGGTGTTTATGCGGGGCGCTCCCTGGGGCGGGTGACGTACTGCCACCACAGAGGCGGGAGCTCTCCCTCCACGCGGGCCGGAGGCAGGGCCTCGTTCTCGGGGCCTCCGGCTGGAGTCTCGGCCTTCAGCTGGGCGACCTGGAACCACACAGACGTTTACAAAGAGGCCGGAGTCATCTACGCCAGCGGTGCCAACCTAACGTCACGACCGGTTTCGTGTAAGACAATATCTTCACGGAATATGACGTAATAAAGTGATACGACCGCGTAAAGACAATTTAGCGTGCATCAAAGTACAACTCACCATTACGCCGAATTATTGGGAGCCCTGAGCCCCGTCTGCTCCGTAACTTAAACCCGCTTCACAAAGACAGGATGTTGTAAATGGAAGCGGGTTTTCAGAGCTAAAAAAGCCAAAAAAAAGCTCTGAAAACCCGCTTCCATTTACAACATCCTGTCTTTTGGTCGTTGCCTTGATTTTAATCCATAACGTAACGTAATTTCGTCTGAGGTGACGCACAGACGGACGGATCTGGTCATTTTTCAAAAATAAAACATTTCCGGCCTCGATTCTTTTTTTTATCCATTCTTTCGGTGCGGCCCGGTACCAGGGGACCCACGGTGGTTGGGAACTGCTGATTTACGCGATCGGTTCATCGATTATTTTCTCCATGAAATGACAGAACAGTGAAGGGGTTCGATCGCGGGGCCACACCTCGAAGGATCATCAGTGTAAAACCCAAAGATAATCAATTAATGATGGTTTTAAAACAGCATGTCTGCTTGGAAAATTACTGAAAATTATATTGTATTAAAAAAAAAAAAAAAAAAAAGGAAACTTAGTTGGAATTTTCAACTCAATGAGTCAGAATCTTTGCACTTTTGGTTAGATGTCTAAAATAAGATCTGTGGTTAAATCATCCTCAGACATTAAATACACCTTTCGGGAGAATACTGAAGCCAAAGTGTCTAAATGAGACCGCAGAGGTCTTTAAGACGTTGAGGTCATGTGACCGCGGTGTAGCCTAAAGTTATGCTTCTTACTTCTGGCTATTTCCTTAAAGATTCCAAAAAAAAACCATAAAAGTGATGTTCAATCAAGTATCATAAACTGTTAAATAAATTGTTTCCCACAGAGCTTATTTTTCCTCGATCAGAAGTGCAGCGGAAACACAATCGACAGTTTCGAGGCGGCGGGATGTGAACCTTGCCCACCTCTTTGTCCCAGCTCTGCATCCTCAGCTGCTTCCACTGCTCCCTCTTGGAGAAGTAGTCGGGGTACATGGCCTTCTCTGAGGGGTGCCAGTGGTCCAGCGTCCACTCGGGGACCTGCGGGGACAAAGCAGAGCTCAGGACGTCACGTTGGGACTGTCTGAAATATCTTAAATAAATCCCATCCAAGTGTTAAATAAAACAAACCACTTTTGCGAATTTTAAAAGAGCAAATGAGGCGCTTGACAACAATGGGAAACCTTGTTTTTAACCTTAGAGGACAGAATTTGTCGAGTATATAATGTAGTGGACGTCCAGTTGCAGTGCCCTTACTTCTCCAGCAGAGGGCGGTAGCGACTCAACAGCCAACCGACTCCATGGAAAAATGGTAAACAATACCAAACAACTTGCAAATTTACTGTAGCCGTTGTTTATTTTCTGGAGCAGATTTTCTGTGTTTCGTGTCTCACATTGTGAGAAGACATTCGTGCCCACGGGGTCACGACCTCCGGGCTCACCTTGTAGCACTCGTATCTCTCGTAGGACGTCCCGCCCGGGGAGTCGGGGAAGATGTAGGGCTGCGGGTGCTGGTTGGCCCAGAACTCCTCCTCGCCCGACTTCAGCATCACGGTGGCCTTCACCATGTCCTTCTCCTCCTTGTTCTCGTCGAAGCGAGCTCGCATCATGCAGGCGTAGAACCGGTACTTGTCTCTGAAACCAGAAAACAATAAAGATCGTACAAATGGGAGCGCAGAAGGGGAGAACCGGAGAACGGAAAAGACATCCGGGTGGAGGAGGACTTTCTTCCTTTTGAGAGAAAATCTACAGTGTTTCTTCTTCATAACTCTCACGTTATGTTGTCAATTACAATATTTTTCATCCAATGACAAAGATCCACAATGAGAGAACAATAGATACGTCTGTGTGTCGGCAGATAAAACAAGAAATCACTGAGCAAAGTTTACTTTTTGTTTAAACTCTAAAATTAAAATCACATTATCTTGGCCAATATTCTCTATAACCACATTTAAGGGATCCTTGTCGATAACTATATATTCTCAAATACTCGTCTCAGATGTCCAGTTGTGTTTGGTGTTTTTCAGTCTTTTATGCGCGTGTTTAACATTAGCAAGTAAAAAAAAAAATAAAAAAAAAAAAAAAAATCAGAGATATTACAAATTGCAATTTTAAACTACTTCCTGTATACGGAAATAATAATAAGAAGAAGAATGCAAAAACAAATAAAACCGATTAAAACATAGTTAAAGCAACCCATAAAAAATAAGAATGTAATAGCTGACAATAAATTAACTCAAGGTAAAAAATGCCTTCCTGAATAAAAAGGTTTTTAGGCCAGCCTGTATAATATTTATTATAACTATTTTGTACCTTAAGTGTATTATTATTCTGTGTTAAAAGGACCTAGCAGAATAAACTTTTCATTTAACTGCTGTTATCTGTGCATATGACAGTAAATATCTTGAATAATAAATAGATGCCTAAATAAATAATATAAATAAGAACTATACCTGCTGAACTAAACTAATACTAACACAGCAAAAATAATCCAATTATTCAGCTCATCATAAAGGAACAGAGTTGATTTCCTGATTAATAACTTTAATAAAAACAATAACAGATATTCTCAGACAGTGTTTTGGGTCGGGAGACAATGAGAAAGCGCCATTTTAACCAAAGCGAGTTCCTGAAACGTAAACTATCTTCATGTGTATCATGAAAGATGATGTCTGTGTTTACGTCCATGTTCGGTGCGTCTGGTTCTGCCGCCCGGCCGACGGAGGAGCGGGTGACCCCGGTAACCGTTGAGCTTCTCGGTACCGTGAAAACAAACAAAACACGTTTTATTTGTGGGTTCACGACCCACCACGAAGCCTCCCGGAACGCGTCACCTCTCACCTGAAGATGCACCAGGACTCCAGGTGCCTCAGGGACTTCTTGTAGAGCCGCAACACCTTCTGGTGGTGGGTGAGATAGGCGGCGGCCATTTTTCTTCTTCTTGCCCTGTCTCGTCCGCTGCTGTCACCTTCTCGGGGAGCGGCGCGGTGCATTCTGGGAGCGCGTGACGTGTCGTGTCGGGACGTTCGGACCGTAAAGTGTGTGCGAAAGACGCAAACGTGCTTCTCGTCTCGTCGTGTTTTCTATCACAGGTGTTTGTAATAAAGACTGACTCCACAAAAACTGTCTCCACGTCATGTTTCGTCTGTAATATTTTGGATAAGAGGGGGAAATATCCAGAAAGTTAGATATTTAAATAATGTAGCGTCTCTTTTATAGTGTTTACGGTAACGCAGCATTATGGGACTAGCGAGTGCTGCATGTGTGGCTCTTTTTAGAAGTATTTATCTGACTAGCATGGCTCAGCTCAAATTCATCGGTGAGACGCGTGTGTTTATTGTCTAGATTTGGTGTAAAATATAATAAAGATACGTTAGACTCTGTCAGTGCTTCCCGGTGTCTCTCTCTGCATGTTTGAGTCCCACTGGAAGCTAGTTTGAGTTAGCACTGCTCACAATGACAACACAGCAGAGGCAGAGCCCTGCAGCTGTGTGGAGGGACATGCCAGGTGGTTGTTGGTTCGTAGCAGCCCACCACTGCAGGAACTGTGTTGCATTGAAGGGAAGATAGGGTGGTGGTGGCATATTAAGAGTGAGCATCAAACCCTCAACCCTCTGGGAGTTTGGGGCCTGAACCTATGGTGGTCTGTGCAGGTTTATAGGACTGGATGATGAGTTTTGGATCAATGCTCGTAGTTTTACAAAGTTACAAGCAACTGAGATGAAGCAATGCACAAATAACTGAGTTAAAATGTGTGGTCGTTAAATGAGAAGTTGATCAACAACATATAAACAAATAGTTCATCAATAAATAGTCCCAAATATGTTCTGAGTTAAGCTTCTCAAATATGAGAATAGACTTTTCTGTGTTTTACATCATTGGATATTTAACACCTTTGTGGGTAATGCATATTAGTAATTTTTATCTTATTGAGATTAAGATCTCTTTTCCAAGAGAGACCCGAGAACAGGAAACATTTAGCCGAGTAGCACTAGAGAAAAAATGAGTCTCTGTCTGTACCAGCATCACTATATATATATATATATATATATATATATATATATATATATATATATATATATATATATATATATACACACATAATTGTATACCACTGTATTAATAACATAGTTGTTTCCAGAGGAGATATCCCAGAAGGATCACTGTATCATATCATAACTATATCGTCAACAATGAGTCACAACATGTTTGGTGAAATATTTCATTATCAATAAACTTCCATTCTCTCGGTCGTTAGATATCGGCGTGAACCTGACCGACCCGATGTTCAGAGGACTCTACAGAGGGAAGCAGAGGCACGACGGTGAGCTACTCATCTGCCTTTGACTTGTGGGCCAGATAACCTGAGACCAGTTAACCTGAGGCCAGTTAACCTGAGACCAGTTAACCTGAGGCCAGTTAACCCAAGACCAGTTAACCTGAGACCAGTTAACCTGAGACTAGTTAACCCAAGACCAGTTAACCTGAGACTAGTTAACCTGAGGCCAGTTAACCCAAGACCAGTTAACCTGAGACCAGTTAACCTGAGACCAGTTAACCCGAGACCAGTTAACCTGAGACCTGAGACTAGTTAACCTGAGACTTGAGACTAGTTAACCCAAGACCAGTTAACCTGAGACCAGTTAACCTGAGACTAGTTAACCTGAGACTTGAGACTAGTTAACCTGAGACCAGTTAACCTGAGACTAGTTAACCTGAGAACAGTTAACCTGAGACCAGTTAACCTGAGACTTGAGACTAGTTAACCTGAGACCAGTTAACCTGAGACTAGTTAACCCGAGAACAGTTAACCTGAGACCAGTTAACCTGAGGCCAGTTAACCCGAGGCCAGTTAACCTGAGACCAGTTAACCCAAGACCAGTTAACCTGAGACCAGTTAACCTGAGACCAGTTAACCCAAGACCAGTTAACCTGAGACCAGTTAACCTGAGACTAGTTAACCCAAGACCAGTTAACCTGAGACCAGTTAACCTGAGGCCAGTTAACCCAAGACCAGTTAACCTGAGACCAGTTAACCTGAGACCAGTTAACCCGAGACCAGTTAACCTGAGACTAGTTAACCTGAGACTTGAGACTAGTTAACCCAAGACCAGTTAACCTGAGACCAGTTAACCTGAGACTAGTTAACCCAAGACCAGTTAACCTGAGACCAGTTAACCTGAGACTAGTTAACCTGAGAACAGTTAACCTGAGACCAGTTAACCTGAGACTTGAGACTAGTTAACCTGAGACCAGTTAACCTGAGACTAGTTAACCCGAGAACAGTTAACCTGAGACCAGTTAACCTGAGGCCAGTTAACCCGAGGCCAGTTAACCTGAGACCAGTTAACCTGAGACTTGAGACCAGTTCACCTGAGACCAGTTAACCTGAGACTTGAGACCAGTTAACCTGAGACCAGTTAACCTGAGACTAGTTAACCTGAGACCAGTTAACCTGAGACCAGTTAACCTGAGACTTGAGACCAGTTAACCTGAGACCAGTTAACCTGAGACTAGTTAACCTGAGACCAGTTAACCTGAGACCAGTTGTGATTCCTTGACAGATGACTGGGATCAGATCCTGGACAGAGCTCTCCAGACCGGGGTTGAAAAGGTGAGGTTCATGGTCCCCAGAGGACGAATCCTCTGACTGTTTCCCTCTGACTGTTTCCCTCTGTCCATTTAAAACCTGTTGCTTTGTTCCAGTTCATGATCACAGGAGGAAACCTGGAAGACAGCAAGGAGGCTGTTAAACTGGCCGAGACCAGAGGTAAATAAAAACAACAACAACAAACTCGTCCTCCGTGCTGCACCTTTAGCACGGCTCCCTGTTTGTTGTTGTTGTTGTTGTTGTTACAGATGAGCTCTACTGCACGGTGGGCTGCCATCCCACCCGCTGCACTGAGTTTGAGCAGAGCGGTGAGACCCGGTACGCCTCAGCGCTGAGGGAGCTGGCAACGGCCCACCGGGGGAAGGTGGTGGCCGTGGGAGAGTGTGGACTGGGTGAGTGTACACTGGGTGGACTGGGAGAGTGTGGACTGGGTGGACTGGGAGAGTGTACACTGGGTGGACTGGGAGAGTGTGGACTAGGAGAGTGTGTGGACTGGGCGTGTGCTGGTGACGCTGTTGCATTTGTGCAGTAATAATTAAATAAAAAAATTTAAATTCTTCAAATTTGACCCACAACATTTAACAACTGCATCTGTGTATATTTTTATATAGAATATAAATGTGATATAAAATATAAAGTCTGGGACTTGGACGTGTTTCCAGTGTTCCATGAAACTGTGTCTTTTCTCCCTGACACAGATTTCGACAGGTTGGAATTTTGCCCAAAAGAGACTCAACTCAAGTAAGTTCATTTGGCTCCATTTTGTATTAAAAGCTTCTCTAATTGGACAGCATAGACTTCTATACAACCAGAGGAGTCACACCCTGGTGGTCAGGAGAGAGAATGCAGCTTTAACACATGAAGCATCGACTTCTATACAACCAGAGGAGTCGCCCCCTGGTGGTCAGGAGAGATAATGCAGCTTTAACACATGAAGCATAGACTTCTATACAACCAGAGGAAACGTTTGAGCATTTTTGTTTGATAAATGACATAATTGGAACAGATATCAAGTGTTGCTTAGAATGCTCTTCGTCCGCCCCTCTCTTCTCTCTCTGGCGGGGAACAGATACTTTGAGAAGCAGTTTGACTTGGCAGAGGAGACCAAGCTGCCCATGTTCCTCCACTGCAGGAACTCCCACCAGGAGTTCATCGGTAGGTTCGTGCCTCAGCTCCGGTCTGGTTTGTGCGTATGAAGCGTTTGACTGTCTCCTCTGTCTCTCTTTGACCAGACATCATGAGGAGGAACCGAGACAGATGTGTCGGAGGAGTGGTTTGTTTTATTCTTTATTTACTATTCTTCAAAGTTAACTGTTTGGTGAAAAGGGAATCAAACGTTGCTACTTTGTTCCCAAATAGTTTATATCCAAGATATTTTCCAAGATGTGTGACTTTTTTTTATGTATTTTGTATTAGCTGTTTAAGTGCATTGCATTGTGGGATCCCTGTCACGTCAGCGCAGAAGGATCTCAAACTTGTCCGCAGTCATATTTGTAAAAATATCCCATTTGAAGGAATAGAAACGTAATTCTTTGGACTGCATATATGTTTTCTTTCAGGTCCACTCCTTCGACGGGACGGCAGAGGAAGCCGCGGCCCTCGTGGAGCTCGACCTCTACATTGGAATAAACGGATGGTGAGAGTTTAATTCATCTGAACTGAACCCGAAGACTCGACCCGCATGTGGACTCAGATCCGGTGTTCGATTCCGTGTTGTTGGACAGTTGAATCCGTCGCTTTTAAAGTTTGCCGTGAGACGCTTTAAACTAGATTATTTTATGAGCGTGTAATATTTTAAACAGGATCACTTTGAGCACAGAATGTTAAAATTCTTTGATTGCAATTTGTTGGTTTGTTTAAAGTTTGTTTTGCTAAATGTATTTTTTTGTGGTGAAGCTTTTACGCTGCCATCGTGTGAAAGAGATTCAGTATCTCAATGGGATTATTATTAATAATTCAAATATAATTGACTTGATCTAAACACAAACACACTCTTGTCTTGAAGCTTGGGAATCAACTTAAAATGAGTTTGAATGTCATACTTAAAATATTTAAAAACTCTGTCGCTGCTCACGTTGATAATCTGGAGGAGAAAAATTATAATTATAATTATAATACAATTGTTTTATTCTGTAGCAACACGACCAGTTAAGATTACTGGTGTCATTTTAACTGTTACTCAAAGAAACTATGTGAACAATACAACCGCAATACATTATATTATATAATATTATTTTATATTATACTAAATTATAATATGTGATACTATATTATATAATATTCTATTATATTATACTAAATTATAATATATTGTATCATACTGAATTATAATATATTGTATTATACTAAATTATAATATATTGTATCATACTAAAGTATAATATATTGTATTATACTAAATTATAATATATTGTATTATACTAAATTATGATATGTGGTACTATATAATATAATATTGCATTATACTAAATTATAATTTATCTTAGGACAATGTATTATATTGTCTTATAGTACATTTTAATATATATTATACTATAGTAAATTATAATATATTGTATTAAATTATAATTTATTTTATGATCATATATTATATTATACTGTATTCTAGTAAATTATAATATATCATATGATACCATATTGTATGATATTATATATTGTATGATATATTAAATATTTATAATTCTGCAACTTTCGTTAAATTGTTATTTCTGTCTTTCAGCTCCTTGAAAACCGAGGCCAATATTGAAGCCATGAAGTCCGTCCCCACGGAGAGACTCATGATAGAAACCGGTGAGCTGCCTTCAGTTTATTGTAATATAAATATATATTTGAGGCGTTTGGTGCGTCACAGTCTTACATCATTAAAGCGTCATCACTTCCTGCCTCTCAGACGCTCCGTGGTGCGGCGTGAAGAACACGCACGCCGGCTCCAAGTATGTAAAGACTACGTTTCCCACAAAGAAGAAGTGGGAGGCGGGGCACTGCGTGAAGGACCGGAACGAGCCGTGTCACATCATGTGAGGACTGGAGGTCGCGGGGGGGGGGGGGGGGGGGGGAGAATCCTTTTATTTTTAACGTTTTAAAAGTTTTAAGAGCTTTAAAAGTTTTAAAAGCAGTGTTTCTCTCTCTTGCAGACAAGTTCTGGAGGTGATGGCAGCAGCGAGGGGAGAAGACCCGCTGCAGCTGGCCGACGCCGTCTACCACAACACCACCAGAGTCTTCTTCAGCTGAGGAAGAGGCTTCAGGAGGCCACTGATGGGACTGTGTGTGTGTGTGTGTGTGTGTGTGTGTGTGTGTGTGTGTGTGTGTGTGTGTGTGTGTGTGTGTGAGAGAGACTGTGTGAGTGAGACTGTGTGTGTGTGTGTGTTTGTGAGTTAGACTGTGTCTTCTAATGTGCTCCTAATGTGTCTTCTGAAATAAAATGAATACATTTTTTACGGGTTTTTCCTTAACGCTTGGACAATTAGATATTTCATGGACTAACAGGTTTGATTTAAACTGTTTTAAAAAACTGCTTTCATAACATTTATTTATGTATATAGCCTTTTTTTATTTTACAGTTGAACTACATGTTACCATTTTTAATAAGATTAGTGCCAAATAGCATTAATGGAAAGTATGAAATAAAATAAATATAGCAAAAAAAGCAGAATAATACAATTACAAAAACTGCTTTCATAACATTTATTTATGTAAATTATTATTATTTTAAATATTAGTTTACAGTTGAACTACATTTTAAATAAGAATAGTGTTAAACAACAAATAGAAAAAGTATAAATAGTTGAAATAAATAACTAAATAATAGCAGGTTTGATTTAAAGTCTCACAACATTTATTAATGTAAATAGTCTGTTTTTGATTGTTTTTCTATTATTCTACTGTTGACGCAAACGTCACGTCGGCGGCCACGCCCTCTGACGTCGGACGTCACGTCACGTCGGAACTAACAAGCCCTGGCAACTTCTTCGGCGTGTCCCCGAAGCGACCGAAGAGCAACACAAAAAAGGGGGAAATGGCCAATTAGGAAGACACCCGGGGACCTTTCGGGATACCGGACGAGGACTCGGACGTCCAACGGCCGCTTGGCGACCCGGACGTTCCAGAGAGAGAGAGGGAGGGGAAGCGGCAACAGGAGGGGTCGAGCTGCGCGGACATGGCGGACAGATAAGGCGAAGCGAAACCGGAGCGGAGAGGCGGCTACGGGGCTCTTTTAAAGTTCATTTTTTAATGTGAGGACCCATCAGGACTGTAAAGACCCCCCTGTCCCTCCACCCTGTAGCCGGCATGGCGTCCACCAACGCCCGGCTCGGCCAGCAGGCCTTAGCGGTGCTCGATGTGGCCCTGCGAGTCCCCTGCGTCTTTATTATCGACGCCATTTTCAACTCGTACTACGACCCGGGTTCGGGATGGGCCGGGACGACGGGGAAGGTGTTGGTCAGGGTCACGGGTAAGTTTGTTTTTTTAAATTGTATTTATTTGTATTTGTTTTATATTATTTCTTTTCGAAAAAAAAAACACACACACAAAAAAGTCCAGGGCAGGAAGCTCTCCCAAGTTCGGCCCGACGCCGCGTTCGCCGTGACGTCACAGTCAGCCGAGTGAAGCCGAATAAAGCCGATTTTAAAACCCCGGCAGTCCCGTCAAAACACGTCTTCTTCATCCGACCCGGCGGCCCGAGAATAATACGGTCTGATTGTATTGTTTTTCCTCTTGTTGTCGGCTGAACTCAGGTGTGTTATTCATCCGCAGGTGTTGCGCTGCATTCTGTTCCCCTGCAGGAAGCCGGTCCTCTTTTTTTAAAGTAACTTTTAGGCGCCCGACACTCCGCCTGTCAAATATCCTCATTTTATCCCCTGTAGATAGATTGATATACAGTTGTTTCGCTACAGCAGCATTTATACACACAATTAAAGCAATATTACTAATAATATTATTATAATAAAACACAATATATACAACACAGTAGAATCTAAATTATGAGTTTTAGGCAGCCTGACACTGCCTATCAAATTTCCTTCTTTTATCCTCTGTAGATAGACATTTGTTTATACATACAGGTAAAGCAATATTTAATATATAAATGCACACTATATACAAAAGATAGAATAATATACAATAAATAACAAAACAATGATGCAAAGCTTTAACCAAACAGTCAAGCAACAAAGCTGTTATCTAAATCGTCTGATCTCAGTGCCAGTGTATTAATATCACAGTTATAAGCTGTAAACAACGACTACATTCATTTAAATCTCATTCATTTATTTCCCAAGTTGACTTACTTTAATGCTTTGTTTGGTCTCACCAGTGGTGCAAACATAAATATAATATCAATGTATTAGCAGATAATACTAAACTAGAACCATTAAATGTTTCAACTTTTTTGTTTTTTAAATGACCGACTTGTTGCAGATGAACTTTCTTTCAATCAACAATCACGTCATCGTTTCCTATTAGAAATAGATGTTGAATTAAAATGCCTCGTTTGCATTTTTACAGTCCGAAATGCGATTTCAGTTTCCATAGAAAACGAAAACACACAAAACACATCATTTGAAATACTTTTTTAAATTATTGCATCACTTAATTCAGGACAAACGTTCCCATGTCTTTGTGGGCTTGTTTTTCTCCCCACACAGGAACGAGGTAGTAAAGCTTCCTCCGTTATTTACAGAGAACATTGCACACAGACGCACAACCCCCGGGTACACAACTCTCCCGTCTGTACACTGTGGAGACCTTTGCTCCATGAAGGCCTCTCGGTGTTGGCCAAGAGCTCCGGGGTTTGGAGCTTATTCGTTATGTACCAGCAAGTAAAGCCAGGAACGTTTATCCCAAATAAGACTTTAGGAAAAGTGCCTGAAAGGCGACACAAATCAACATAATGCACAATATTATTTTGGGGGAAAAGCATCCACAAACTCTGAGTTCAGTCCATTTAGTCGGCGCACTTTTTACAAAGCGGATCCGAGGTTATTGTCGTCATCTTAAAGCTTCTTTCCAGTCAGAGGTTAACGTCGCTCGGGGAGGAAAGAGTCTCACAAACTTTAAATAATAACGCAAATAAATGCACAACTCCTCCTGATGTTTTTAACGTTGCTCTTTTCAGTGTTTTAACTGCTTTAAAACTGCTGCTGCGCTCAGTTTAATATCTCAGAATGGTGTTTTGTGACTTGAATAAAGAATAGCAGCGTGTTCATGAGTTAAAAAAAAAAACACCTTTTGAATCATATCAAAGGGTAAATAAAGCAGATTTATTATCTTAAGTAAAGCAAAACTAATGTGTTGATCCCTCAGCTGTGATAAGAGAATTATAACGAGCCACTTTATGGATCTTTTGTCAAAGGCGGAAGAAAAGAAACGTTCAAAAAATCTAAATAACTAAATAATAACCATGGCTTCAGACACTCAATAATAATCTCCTGGACCAGCTCAACCAATCGGTGCGTTGCATCGCCGCTCGGTTGTGTTGACACGAGCGTGTCTTTGCGGTCATGCATGACAAGGTCACGCACACGCACACGCCAACGGTACACAACGGTAACAAAAGTTAATCGCACACATTGTGTGACTGTTCCAGCGTACGTCGCTTCAGACACAGTCATGATCAATCACTCTCTACACTTTGTTTTTTTAGGAGTGTAGTTCATTTGTCAAAAACGAAATGTTTTTTGTGTGGTCATGACGCTGCGTACATTTTTTTTTTTTCACTGGAAATACCAGCACTCCTCTTCTTTCTTTCTTTTTGATAACCGTCTCTGTGATCTTGTCTTTGGCCAAACATGTTTGACAGGTTTTCTCTGGTCAACATTTGACTCGTTTTCCCTCGTCATCTCGTTTGTGTTTTCTCGCAACATTTTCGTATTTTATTTTACGAGGTTCTTACGCTCATGGAAAACCTGGAAAAGTGATGGAATTTTAAAATGGTTATCTCCAGGCCTGGAAAAGTCATGTAAATGTGTTATATTCATGTGTTCATGTCGTTCATTTATGCTGAGTTTGAAATAATGAATATGCTTTTAAAAGAAAGACGCTCAAAATATAAGCAGGCATACATACAGGCATCTATATAAATGTTTATTCTTTTAATCAAACTATTGTCTCATTCATTTGAGTCATTTAAGGTTTACTGTATGCTTTGTGTTCTCATTGTTAGTTTAAATACTACATTTACTCACTTTTTACTGTTTACACCCAGATTTCACTAAATGTTTGGTCATGAAAATTTGGTTTAAAGTCATGGAAAAGTCATGGAAATCCATTGGTCAGAGTGTGTATGAACCCTGGGGACAAACCTGGGCGCTTCACTCGGCGCTGGTCTTGTGTTCGCGTCCCTTTTTTTTTAACGTCCCTCTGTCGCGTCCCCAGGCGTCCTGGTGTCCACCTTGGTGCTGCTGCTCTCCCAGAAGGCCCTGTTCAAGTTCTACACGCTCTTCTTCGCCGTCCTCCTCGGCGTGACGGCGGTGCTCATCAACTACTACGCCACCTCCCACATAGACTTCTACGGCGCCTACTACAAGGCGGCGCTGGGCTTCCGGCTGCTGCCGCGCAACGGGCCCACGCTGTGGCTGGGCGTGGCGGCGGTGCAGCTGGTGTTCGGCGTGGGCTACGTGTTCCTGCTCGACCTGCAGTCGGTGTTCGCGGCGCTGGTGGTCCTGGACATCATGGTGCCGCTGTGGGGGCTGATGATCGAGCTGCCGGCCGACGTGCGGCAGCTGGTGGCGGTGCTGTCGGGCCTGGCGCTGGCGCTGAACACGGCGGCGTGCCTGGCGGCGCGGCTCAAGTGGTTCTACTACTCGTGCCGCTACGTGTACCTGCTGGTGCGGCACATGTACCGGATCTACGGGCTGCAGCTGCTGCTGGAGGACACGTGGAAGAGGATCCGGTTCCCCGACGTGCTGCGGGTGTTCTGGCTGACCCGGGTCACCGCCCAGGCGCTGATCCTGGTCTACGTGGTGCGCGCCGTGCGGCGGGAGAGCGGAGACGCCACGGGCGGCGGCGGCGGCGGCGGAGCGGACGGGAGCGGCGACTCGCAGGTGAGGACAGAACCGCTCAGGGCTGCTTGGAACCGGAGAACGTGTGTGTAGTGTGTGTGTGTGTGTGTGACCGGAAAACGTGTGTGTCCAGGGCTTCCTGCTGAGCTGGGACGTGTTCTGGGACCTCACCAGTAACCTCGTCATCTCCGGCTGCGACTCCACGCTCACCGTGCTCGGCATGAGCGCCGTCATCTCGTCTGTAGCGCACTACCTCGGCCTCAGCATCCTGGCCTTCATCGGTAAGAGTGTGTGTGTGAGACTGTGTGTGAGTGTGTGAGAGAGAGACACTGTGTGTGTGAGTGTGTGAGAGACTGTGTGTGAGAGTGAGACTGTGTGTGTGTGTGTGTGTGTGTGTGTGTGTGTGTGTGTGTGTGTGTGTGTGTGTGTGTGTGTGTGTGTGTGTGTGTGTGTGTGTGTGTGAGAGAGAGAGAGAGACTGTGTGTGTGTGAGTAAGAGAGAGACTGTGTGAGTAAGAGAGAGACTGTGTGTGTGTGAGTAAGAGAGAGACTGTGTGTGTGTGTGTGAGAGTGAGACTGTGTGTGTGTGAGAGATTGAGAGAGACTGTGTGTTTGTGAGTGAGAGACTGTGTGTGTGCGTTTGTGAGTGAGAGACTGTGTGTGTGTGTGTGTGTGTGTGTGTGTGTGTGTGTGTGTGTGTGTGTGAGTAAGAGAGACTGTGTGTGTGTGTGTGAGTAAGAGAGACTGTGTGTGTGTGAGTAAGAGAGACTGTGTGTGTGTGAGTAAGAGAGACTGTGTGTATGTGCGTTTGTGAGTGAGAGACTGTGTCTGTGTGTGTGTGTGAATAAGAGAGACTGTGTGTGAGTGTGTGTGTGAGTAACAGAGACTGTGTGTGTGTGTGTGTGTGTGTGTGTGTGTGTGAGTAACAGAGACTGTGTGTGTGTGTGTGTGAGTAAGAGAGACTGTGTGTGTGTGTGTGAGTAAGAGAGACTGTGTGTGTGTGAGTGAGAGAGACTGTGTGTGTGTGTGAGTAAGAGAGACTGTGTGTCTGTGTGTGTGTGTGTGTGAGTAAGAGAGACTGTGTGTCTGTGTGTGTGTGTGAGTAAGAGAGACTGTGTGTGTGTGTGTGTGTGAGTAAGAGAGACTGTGTGTCTGTGTGTGTGTGTGAGTAAGAGAGACTGTGTGTGTCTGTGTGTGTGTGTGAGTAAGAGAGACTGTGTGTGTGTGTGTGTGTGTGTGTGTGTGAGTAAGAGAGACTGTGTGTGTGTGTGAGTAAGAGAGACTGTGTGTGTGTGAGTGAGAGAGATTGTGTGTGTGTGTGAGTAAGAGAGAGTGTGTCTGTGTGTGTGTGTGTGTGAGTAAGAGAGACTGTGTGTGTGTGTGTGTGAGTAAGAGAGACTGTGTGTGTGTGAGTAAGAGAGACTGTGTGTATGTGCGTTTGTGAGTGAGAGACTGTGTCTGTGTGTGTGTGTGAATAAGAGAGACTGTGAGAGAGACTGTGAGTGTGTGTGTGTGTGTGTGTGTGTGTGTGTGTGTGTGTGTGTGTGTGTGTAACATTTTCTTGAACAAGTCTCCTGGAGTTCATTGTCGTCTCATTCCGTCCCTCAGGCTCGACGGAGGAGGAAGACAAGCGCTTGGGCTTCGTTGCTCCGGTTCTGTTCTTCATCCTGGCTCTGCAGACCGGCCTCAGCAGCCTGGACCCCGAGGAACGCCTGGTGGGTTCCCTTTAGAACCCTCCGCAGAACCCTCTTTGTGTCTTTCTTTCTTTTTGCGTCACCCCTGTCTTTCCCCTGACTCTGTCCTCTAATGCCGTGTTCACACCGGACGCGACGCGAATTTGCGGCGCGACCAGATTACATGTAAAGTCAATCCACAGACGCGCTGCGGCGCGAATGTGCGGCGAGATAGACGCGTTGGAGGCGGCGCGAACAGAACGTT